>NW_020940355.1:22962809-23166394 GCF_900497805.2 Vombatus ursinus
CTTTCTTTCTTTCTTTCTTTCTTTCTTTCTTTCTTTCTTTCTTTCTTCCTTCCTTCTTTTCCTTCCTTCCTTCCTTCCTTCCTTCCTTCCTTCCTTCCTTCCTTCCTTCCTTCTTTCCTTCCTTCCTTCCTTCCTTCCTGAGTTACTGTAAGATTCAGATGAGGTTATAAACAGTGCACTTTGAAAACCTTGAAGTGCAATACGACAATCAGTTACTATTGTCATCGTATGTGCAAAAGTTGCTGATACTGTATGAAATGAGAAACATAAAAAATTTTGTTTTACTAATAGAAGGTATTACCAAATATAATGTTAAAATGTAATAACTAAAGAAACCTAAGTTTACAATTTAACTGCTGTTAATAATAATGTACCTGGAATTTAGTAGGTGCTTAATAAATGCTAGTGGGATTGAGTTGAATTGATATAGTGCTTTAAGGCTATTACCACTCAAGTACTACTCCAATGCTTCATCATGGCATAGAAATGACTTAGGATTCTGTAAGACTATATCAGCAGGAAACAGGCTCTGACATGAATGCAAGAGAGAATCTTTTAAGGAAAATTCAATATTCAGAATGTGTCAGGATGTGCAGACTTGAATTTGAGCGAAGAGATATAGTCCATATGGTTAGCTGTACCTTCACTGGTACATGGATTTTAAATGTGAGGAAGATTCTAACCTAGCTGTAATTCTAAGATTTCAGGTTAAGAGAGTTACCACTTCTGCTATTGCTAAGTGCTTGCTTACCTGAGGTCTGCTGAAATTCCAAGGTAGTTTGCATTACCCTGAATCTAGCTTCCAGGGGCATGATGGGAGATAATGACAATGATAATGCTGATGACGATGATAAATATTTACTAAACACCTACTATGTGCTGGGGAAACAAAAACATGCAAAAGACAGTCTCTACCCACAAGGAGTTCACAGTCTAATGGAGGGAAACAACAAGTTGTATGTGTGTGTGTGTGTGTGTGTGTGTGTGTGTGTATGTGTGTATATGTGGAGAGAGAGAGAGAGAGTACTATATATAGGATAAATATGAAATAATTAACACAAAAGGCATTAAAATTAAAAAATCTTCTTGTAAAATGAGATTTTAATTGGGACTTAAAGGAAACCAAGGAAGTCAGTAGGTGGAGTTGAGGAGGGAGAGTGTTCCAGGTATGGGAGACAGCCAGAGAAAATGTCCAGAGCAGAGAGATGGAGCATTTTATTTTGTTGGTGGAAAAGCCAGGAGGCCAGTGTCACTGGATTGAAGAGTGTGTGTCAGGGAGTAAGGTGTAAGAAGACTGGAAAGGTAGGAGGGGGCTAGGTTATGACGGGCTTTGAATGTCAAGCAGAAGATTTTGTTAACAACAGCAGCCCAGGTTTAATATAGTAATTTAAAGTTTGCCAAGCACATTACACATATTATCTCATCTGATGGCCACAGCCATCCTATAAAGCAGATGTTATTATTATTTCCATTTTACAGGAAGGAAACAGATAAGGAAACTAAGTCTAAATGGTTAAGTGACTTGATTAGGGTCACACAGGTAGTAAGTGTATAAGGCAATAACTCAGGTCTTCCTGACTTCATAGTTTTATCCACTATGCCACTCACCCAACCCAAAATGTCAAACTGACCCAGAGGAAATTTGCACTAAAGAGAAAGAGATTGTTGGAAAAGAGAATTCTTGAATGAAGGGGCTCCTTTCTCTGTTGGTTGGGTTTAGCTATAGGCATGAGTAATGAAAGATTTGAAATAGCACTAGGTATGATCTATCTCATAAAACAAGTGTCATCACTCTCCTTAGGAAGAAGTTCTGGATTAAATAGATGGTCGATGGTTTCAAAGTACAGAAGAAGCCCTGTAGCAGAGGGCAGCAGCAACTCATTAGAAAAACAGCCCAGCAGTAACCAATAGCAACAGTTCCATGGGTAAATAGCTTCGGATATAGAGAGAAGCAGCAGAGCAGCACATATGACCGTGGTGGCCTCATGCTGAGAGCTGAAGTGCAAAATCAGGATTGAGAAATGCCTAATTAAATGATACCTCAAACCTCATCAAGTTGGGAAATCATGAGAAGTTCCAGAAATATGTAGGGGACCACATGAAGGAGAGGCAAGCTATAGAAAGTTGGGATGGACTTCAGATGTCATCTCATCCATGACACACAGAAATTTTGTATTGCTTTCTATAGCTTTTTGTATGAATGTTTTCCCCAGGTAGAGTATAAATTCCTTGAGGGCAGGGATTTTAAATATATATATATATATATACACACACACACACACATATATATATATAATGTATGTATGTATGCATACATATGCACACATGTATGTGTGTGTATATATATGTATATATACAAATATATATATATATATATATGTTTGTCTTTATATCACCAGAGCTTAGCACAGTAACTGGTGTATTTTTCTTTTTTAACATTTTGAATGTAAAAATCCATAAACATGAATATTTGAAGATAACAAGAACAGAAAAAAGGTTTGTATGTGAAATTGTGAATTTCCATCATGTAGAGTTGTTCCTTTTTCTTTTGTTTGGCAATTGGGATTAAGTGACTTGCCCAGGGTCACCTAGTTAGTAAGTGTCAAGTATCTGGTCTGAGGCCAGATTTGAACTCAGGTCCTGCTGATTTCAGGGCTCTATCTATTATGCCACCTAGCTGCCTCATTTGCTCCTTTTTTTTTTTTTAAGTATAAGTTTAACATTGATAGCATCAAAAGTATGCTTCTTGTCTGTGTCCCCTTCTGAAATTTCTCCTGTTCTCTTCTGTGTATTTTTAAATGACTAATTGATGCTATTTTTTCTTTTCTTCTTTTTTTTTCATCACTAATCACTTCCCAACTCTTTCCTCCCAAAATAAAAACCCTCCCTTGAAACAAATAAGTATAGCTAAGGAAAACAAATTCACATATCGGCCATATCTGAAAATGTATATTTTAATTTTGTAATTTTAGTCCATCACCATTCTGATAAAAGGTGGGAAGGATGCTTCATCATAAGTCTTCTAGAGTTGTGATTGGCCGTTGCATTGATCAATGAGTATTTCAAAGTTATTTTCCTTTACATTACTATAGTCATTGCATAAAGTTTTCTCCTGGTTCTGCTCACTTCACTCTGCATCAGTTAATGGAAGGCACCCCAGGTTTCTCTCAAGAAGAACCTTTCATCATTTCTTAGTGAGAAATAATTCCTATACCATAATGTGGTATACCATATACCTATACCATATACCAGCCATTCCCTAAACAATGCTTTGATCCCACATTGCTTTCAGTTCTTTAAAAAAAATACTGCTACAAATATTTTTGTACATATGAGTTCCCCCTCTGTCTTAGACCTCTTTGGGAGCATCTGCTTAATATATTTTAGTATTATTGCTGTGTCAAATGATATACACAAACATGACTTTTTGGTTGAAGTTCTAAATTGTTTTCCAGAATGTTTGGATCAATTTACAGTTCCACTAACAGTATATTAATGCATCTGTTTTCCCATAGCCCCTTCAATAATTGTCATTTTCCTTTTTTGAAAGTTTTTTTTTGCCAGACATAGTACAGTATCACTGAGACCAATGGCATGCACAGTTTAATAGGTATTTTGGCATAGTTCTAAGCTGTTTTCCATAATGACTGGAACAGTTCACACTCTACCAACAGTGCATTAATATACCTGTTTCCCCAAAGTCCTACCAACATTTATCATTTTCCTTTTTTTGTCATCTTTGCCAATCTGACATGTGTAGGGTGGTACTCAAATTATAATTTGCAAAATTTGCAATCTAATTATTAGTGATTTAGTACATTTAAAAAATATGCTATTAATAGCTTGGATTTGAAAACTTATTCATATCATTTTACCATTTGTTAATTGGGGGATTCCTCTGAAATTCTTGAATGTTGTTATTTTTTCTAGCTTTAAAAGTGATCCTTTGTGTGAGACTAAAACTATAAATTAATTTGGGTAGCATAACCATTTTTATTATATTATTATGTCCCAAACAGGAGCAATTAATCTTTCCAATTTTTTGTCCTCCTTTATTTTTGCAAAGCGTGTCAAGTCAACAAACATTTACTAAGCATGTACTATGTGCTAGGCGTTGTGCTCAGAATTGAGGAGACAAGTCAACATCATAACTCCTGTGTACACATCTTTGTAGATAGAATCCTAGATAGAATTTGGGAATTACAGAAACTGTTTCTGTTGTCATTTTGTATATAATTTTCCTCTATCTCTTCCTACTAGATTTTGTTTATAATAATTAGCTCCTTCATTTTACAAATGAGAAAACAAGTTGAGAGATGAAGAAAATTGTCAAAAATATTTAAGAAGCAGAGGGATATAGTGGAAACTGTAATGGACTTAGAGTTAAGAGATCTGGGTTTGAAGCCCACTTCTGACAATTGCCATCTTACCTGGGGCAAGTCAATTCACGTCTCTGCCATTCAGTTTTTTCATTTGTAAAATGGGCATCATAAAACTTGCACTATATGCCACAGGTCTATTGTGAGGAAAGTACTTTGTAAACCTTACAGCTATGTATATGAGACCGAGTTGTTGCTACTACTGCTACTGCTACCACCGCCATTGTTTATGTTGTTATTAAACAACAGAACTCTTTATAATTGAGTGCCACAATGGAGACCTGGGAACACCACCCACTTCTCCCACAGCATTCCTTCATCCTCTAAGGAATGCTGGCTATTCAAAGTATTTCAGCCCTTAGGACTGATAAATTGGATTATGGTCTTGACAAACTGGGGAAATGGTCCTTAAAAAACTCATTCAAACCCAAATATTCAATAATGACTACAAGAAAATGCTCAAGGAGAAGAACTTATACAATAAATAAAGAAGGGAGTGGGGGAAGAACTAGCTATGCACACATAACAGAAAAGACATGTGACCAAAGGTGACCATAATCTGAACGTGAGTCAGCAATAAGATGCTACTTAAAAAAAAACAAACAAAAACCAATGTAGTACTGGGCTGTATCAAAAGGAGTTTGATAAGCAATGATTTAAAAATATAAATAGTCATAGTTAGCAGTTATATAGTGCCTTAAGGTTTGCAAAATACTTTATATACCATATCTCATTTGATCCTCACAACAAACTTGTGAAGGAGGTGCTACTCTTATTACCATTTTACAGATGAGGAAACTGAGGCTGAGAGAAGTTAAGTGATTTGACCTGGGTTATGCAGCTAATAAGTTGCATAAAATCTAATGCAGAATTTGAACTTAGGCCTTCCTAAGGCTGGTAGGTGGTGCCATGGATAGAGCACTGGACCAATGGTAAGGAAGTTGTTTTTGTTATTCAGTTTGTTTCAGCTGTGTCCTATCCTTCATGACCCCATTTTGAAGTTTTCTTGGCAAAGATACTGGAGTGGTTCTCCATTTTCTTCTCCAGTTCATTTTACAGATGAGGAAACTGAGGCAAACAGAGTTAAATGACTTGCCTAGGGTCACACACCTAATAAGTATCTTAGGCCAGATTTGAACTCAGGAAGACTCATTTTCCTGACTGCAGGCCTGACTCTATCCACTGTATCACCTCGCTGCCCCAGTTAATATTTTAAAAATGCATGAACACTTTAAAAAGGATATGGAAAAATTGTAAAGGGTCAAGAGAAGTTCCATAATTGATCAGAGACAGGAAATTTCTTTGTAGAAGAAAGGCCAAACAAACTGGGTGTGTGTAACCTACGGAAGAGTAGTCTAAGGTGACAAATGCTTTCTTTAAATATATAAAAGAATTTTCTGAAGACAATAAAGACAATTGTATTTACTATTCACTACATATCCCAAGGAAATGGACTTAAAACAACACAGACTTTAGTTGGAAAAATTTTTCCTCTGACTGTTTTAGAGTTGAACTACATCCTACGGAGATGTCTATAATAACTGAACATTAATGAAGAATTTAGTGTTGGGAGCAAACAAGACTTATAATAAAGTGAATCAGACACACGTTTAATTTTTGCATATTATTTTACTTCTTATTAATTAGGCATAAATGGTAAGCAGTTCATAAAGGATGATAAGGAGTCTTACTTTTACGCCACGAACAAAATTTGTCTAGGAGACACTGGGATAGAAGAGATGGAAATTGGATAGAGCAGGAAGCTGCACTGAGGCCTTCTTTGAGAGCCCCTGTGTCCTATTACAAGATGATGCCCACCATGAGAATCTTTCTTATGTTAGGGGACATGTATATACTAGATGTGCCAGGTGCACCTGCCCCCAGATTTTGGGAAATAGGACAGGAAAATGTGAGGAATGTGAAGTCTAACCTGTTTGGGACAGGGCAGCCCTCTCCCCTTTGCAATGGAAAATGTCCTACCTTCATTAAGGGGAAAATATCAGCCAGGGCAGCACCAACCTCTGGAAAAACTCTAGAATGTATTATTTTAGAAATAGCCTCATTATTTATAGACTTTTAAAATAGACTTTTATTTTAGACTATTATCTTTATTTAGACTGTTATCCTTTGTTTTCAGGAGACAAGTAAGGTGATCTGGTACTCCCATCTCTTTGAGGACTTGTGATCCACACAGTCAAAGGCTTTAGTGCAGTCAATGAAGCAAAAGGAGAGGTGTTCCTGGAACTCCATTGCTTTCTCTGTAATCTGGGAAACGTTGGCAATTTGTTCTCTAGTTCCTCTACCTCTTCAAAAACGAGTCTACTCTTTTGGTAATTCTTAACTCACATATTACTGAAGCCTAGCTTGCAGAATCTTAAGCATAACCCTGCTGGTGTGTGAAATGAGTACAGTTGTTTGGTAATGGCATTGATTTATTTAGGATTGGGATGTAAGCTGATTTTTTCCAATCCTGTGGCCACTGTTGCACTTTCCAAATTTGTTGGGAGTGCAACATTTTAATAGTATCTTTTATGGTTTTAAGTAGCTCAGCTGGAATTCCATCACCTTTGCTAGCCTTGTTGTTAGCAATGCTTCCTAAGGCCCATTTGACTTCATTCTCCAGGATTTCTGGCTCTAAATCATCTTGCTTGTCTACTGAGGAACCTGTAAGGGGGCCAAGAGGCAAGAATGAGAACTGAATATGGAACGACTGATTGGTTTAAGATCGGAAAAGGAATACAACAAGGCTGTATATTGTTACCTTATTTACTTAACTTGTATGCAGAATACATCATGCAAAATGCCAGGCTGGATAAATTAAAAGCCAGAACTAAGGTTTCTGGGAGAAATATCAACAATCTCAGATATGCAGATGATACTACTCTGATGGCAGAAAGCAAAGAAAAATCAAGAAGCCTTTAGATGAGGGTGAAAGAGGAGTGGAAAAGCTGGCTTGAAGCTTAATATAAAAAAATTAAGATCTTGGAGACTGGTCCCATCATGTCTTGGCAAATAGAGGAAGAAGAAATAGAAGCAGTGTCAGAGTTTATATTCTTGGGCTCAAAGATCGCTGTAATGGTGACTCTAGCCATGAAATTAAAAGACATTTGCTTCTTGGAAGGAAAACTAAGGCAAATCTGGACAGTGAACTAAAAGGTAGAGACATCTCCTTGCCAATAAAGGTCCATATAGTCAAAGCTATGGTTTTTTCAACAGTAATGTGTGGCTGTGAAAGCTGGACTAGAAAGAAAGCTAAGTACCACAGAATCAATACTTTTGAAATGTGGTGCTAGAGGAGACTTTTGAGAGTCCCTTGGACAGCAAGAAGGTCAAATCAGTCAATACTTCAAGAAATTAACTCAGACAATTTACTGGAAGGTCAAATACTGAAGCTATAGCTTAAATATTTTGGTCATATAATGAGAAGATAGGACTCACTGGAAAAGACTGATGTTGGAAAAGATTGAAGGCAAAAGGAAAAGGGGACAGCAGAAGATGAGAAGGATAGATAGTGTCATGGAATCAATGAACACGAGCTTAGACTTTGAGAGACTGTGGAGGACAGAAGGGCCTGGCATATTATAATTCATGGGGCCACCAAAAAATCAGGCATGCCTGAATGAACAACGACAATTTTTGTTTTCATGTATCTAGATTTTCCCCTGTGCCTTTCTCTACTCCTCCCAGAGCCATTCCATGTAACAAAGAATTTTTTAAAAGGAAAAAAAATGAAGAGAAAACCAAATCAGCAAAACCAATCAACACATCAAAAAGATCTGATGTTATGATGCAGTATTCCACATTCATAGTCTTTCACGTCTCCAAAGGAGTGGGGAGAGATGTATTTTCATGTTTCTTCTTTGAGGTCTAGTTTATTCTCTGTAATTTCACAATATTCAGTTTTGGTTGTTTTTTGGTTATTGTTCTTTCCCCTTGACATTGTTGAATTCTTTGTGTATTTTGTTTTCCTAGTTCTACTCATTTCACTGAAGTAGTTCATATAGGTTTTTCCATGTGTCTTTATATTTATCATGCTTATTGTTTTTTAGTGCACAATAATATACTACATTCATGTACATTCATGGACCATAATTTGTGTAGCTATTTCCCAATCAATGAGTATCTATTTTATTTCCCATTCTTTGCTACCACAAATAAATATTTTTGCTATAAATATTTTGTTAATGAGCTCTTTGGACCACATACCTAGCAGTGGAATCTTTAGTTAAGGGTACGGACATTTTTGTCATCCTATTTGCATAATTCCAGGTTACTCGGTGAAGGTCTTTCCAGAATTCTTAGTTCCATGAATTGATGTACCTGTCTCTATACAACTCCTCCTCTCTAGACCACATTATTAAAGAGATAATATACATCTAAATAAGGAAGCTGTTGTTGTTCAGTCACGTCTAACCCCTTGTGACCCCATTTTGGGATCTTCTTGGCAAGGACACTGGAGTGGTTTGCCTTTTCCTTCTCCAGCTCATTTTACAGATGAGGAAACTGAGGCAAATAGGGTTAGGTGACTTACCCAGGATCTGAGGCCAGATTTGAACTCATGAAGATGATTCTTCCTGATTCTAAGCCCAGTGCTCTATCCATTGCACCACCTAGCTGCCCCAGATAAGGAAGAGATTATCTCAGAAAGCCAGCAGGGCTTTATCAGGAACAGATTATATTAGATTAACTTCTATCTTTTTTCAACTGGGTTACCAAATTGATGGATCAGGATGATGCTCTATTTGAGCAATACATTTCAAAAAATCCTAAATCTGGAGCTGGAAAGAAGTTAAAGGCCACTGAGTCCAGCTCCCTCATTTTACAGATGAGGGAACTGAAGCACAGATAAAGTGCCTCAACTATTAAGTGTCTAAGGGGAGAATAAAAGCTAGAAAATTGGGCTGACTCTAGTAAGATGAAATTTAACAAAGAATGAATGTAAAGTCATTTGAGATCAAGAAATTGACTTGGGATTGAGAAATTAACTTCATCAGTACAAGGTTGGGGAGGTATATCTACATAGCACTTTATATGAAAAATATCTAGGGTGTGTAGTGGACTATAAGTTCAATAGGCATCAGCAGCATTATATGGAAGCCAAAAAAGCTAATGGCAGCTCAGGCTTCATTAAGATTGGCCTAGCTTCTAGGAATATGGAATCAATAGTCTCAGCATACTTAGCCCTAGTCAGATCATTAGTACCTTGAGGTGAGGGACAGACAAGACGTAGAAAGAGAGGCGGGAAGTAGATAAAGGGAGGGAAGAGCACAAGGAAAAACTTCCAAATTTTGCCTAGGAGTCAAGCATAGCTGGCAATGAAATTTTATTGGATTCTTCCTCTACTACTCCTTCCCCAGAAGCTTTGATTTTGTTCTGTAAGGAGGAGAAGGAAAAAGTTGGTCTCTCTAGTCCCAGGGTAAGAGTTTCATGAGTCACCTGACTCCATGCACTAAGGGAGCAGTCTCTGCTGCCTACCCCACCTGCTTACCCCCCAGATCTCTGGTGCCTGGCTTCAGTTAAGAAGAACATGGGCTTCCCTTTCTAGAACTTGCCTGCAATGAGGCAACTCCTTGGTGCAAGGATCAGAAATCTGGCTAGGTTTTCTAGAAATAGGTCCAGGATATGCACTTTTATGCACAAAACAGAAAGGATGTGCAGGAATATTTGACTTCCTTTGTAGAAGTGGGTATATACTCCTTAGCCATGGTCGGAAAGAAGAAGCCCTTGATTTTTATGGTGATTGAATGCTGTATTTGAGCTTGTCCTGATAAGTTTGATGAACACTGATATTTATCTTCTTCTTCTTCTTCTTCTTTTTGCAAGGCGATAAGGGTTAAGTGACTTGCCCATGGTCACACAGCTAGTGAGTATCATGTATCTGAGACCACATTTGAACTCAGGTCCTCCTGACTCCAGGGCTGGTACTCTATCTACTGTGCCACCTAGCTACCCCTAAAATGAGTTCTTTTTTTCTTTTTCTTTTTGCTAGGAAATGGGATTAAGTGACTTGCCCAGGCTCACACAGCTAGTAAGCATCAATTGTCTGAGGTCAGATTTGAACTCAGGTCCTCCTAACTCTAGGGCCAGTGCTCTATCCACTATACCATCTAGCTGCTCCAACACTGACATCTATCCCACTTGACTCAGACATCCATCTATTAACTGGTATGGTACCACACGATTCCTCAAGGTGCCATAGGAATTTACAGGCAGTCACCATAGAATCCTGGCCCTTCCCTACCTTGCTCCAAGCAAATGAGAGAGTATTATCAATAACATCTACATCTCCTTCACATCAAGACCATCCAAGCCACCAGAAGCCTCAGTTCTCTCCTCACCAATTGCTGGTAGGATAAAATAAAAATTCCTTGCTTTGGGGCTTTAAGACTCTTTACAATATGGTTCTAACCCACCTTTCTACTCTTATTTCATGATGCTCTCCATACCTACCACTTTCCAGTGAGATTGACTTAATTTGTTCCCCACCTCCTGCTTCCATGTATTTGATTAGGCTATTTCAAATGCCTTCCTCAACTCCACTTCCCAGAATCTTTCTGTCCTTTCCACATCTATCTCAGTTACCACCTCCTTCATGAAGCCTTCCCTGAAATCTCCCTCTCACCCCCATGACTATTCTCTTCCTTCTAGAGTTTTCTTAGAACCTTTTGTCTTCCTCTCTCTTCTGACCCTAGCTCTCTCTAAATTGTATTATACTTATTTGTGCACATGCTGTGATTCCTTCACTCTCTGCCACCAATAGAATGTAAAATATTGGGGGGGAGGGGCTGTCATTTTATTTCTGTATCTCTGATAGTTAATATAATGGCTTATACATTGTAGGTACTTTCTCAATGTGGAATTGAATGGCAATTTGTAAGAATGTTAAATGAGAAATAGGAAAGCAGCTTCTCAGGACATCATTCATTGTCAGGATGTGTTAAATCCAATACCTGCTCTCTCGTTTTCAAACATATTTTTTTTTCCTGGGTATAACAGGTTTTAGGTTTTTGTCTTTCTTTCCATTATATTGTAAACTCCTTGACGGTAGCATCTATAGTGCATTTATCTTTATACACTCAGCACCCAGCCAAGGGGCTTGTACATAGTAAGTACTTAATGAATTTCCATTAAATGGAATTGTTGACTGGGTGACATTCAGCAGTATGCAGCCTTCACGATTGTTTCAAATTTTCTTAGAATCCTGGGGTGACATTTGCAAACAAAGCACTTCTATCTTCAAAAAGCAAACAAGTGAAAAGTTTACTACTAGTAAGGATCCCATACCTCTAGTTCAAGTGTGGAAACCACTTCTACAAGTAACCTTAGAATAGTCGGGAGGAGATTGTCTCTCCTTTGTAGAAGTCAATTCCCCTGGGCTCTGCAAGTGGCTTAATTTCAGTTATGCTGTGAGTGTCTATCTCTTCATTGAAGTCAAGCTACTGGATATACTCTACTACTGTAAAATATACCTTCTTGTAGTCAACAAACACCCAGAATGCAGGGTTTGGCCCTCACCTCTACATTTTTCATGAAGTTGTGTGATCAAAGGCAGAAAATATCAACAACAAAATTCACCTGCTCATGACTGATGGAATTCTCTACGCTCGTCTTGATGTGAAAGTGGCAATTCTTATGAAAAGCTTATAGACTTTGCGAATGGACAGTAATGGTGTGAAAATTGCCAAGATTTTCTGGGTCATTTTTTTTTAAGAAGCAATAGAGTTCTTAATGTCTTCTAAGCCTGGGGGACCTGGCTGCTTATGAGGCAATGTATAAACCTTAATAATTATGCAACATAACCGTTTTAAGATGTTTAGGACAGTTCTACCATTCCCTTCATATTTAGTTAGCCACCTCTTTTGCTGCCATTTCATTACATATAATAAGCAATATTCACGGTCACCATGTGGTGATTGGTATCTTGCCTGGAGTCTTTTCCCCAGATTCTATCCCTTCACCATGTCACTAAGTACACTTGCCATTCTCATATTTTATCGTGATTAATGTTCACTGCTATAGTTGAAGATCTCTTAGACTTGGCTTTTTTTTTTTTCAATCTATTCCTCAAATGAAAGTGTTGTGCAAGTCAACTTTGATTTCCTGGAATAGTCTTTTCCAGTTTTCCCTTTGAACAGTGTGGAGAGGAAGGAAGAAAGCAAGCAAGCATTTATTAAATGTCTACTATGTTCCAGGCTCTGTGCTAAGCACTTTGCAAATATTATCTAATTTGATTCTCAGAAAAGCCTTAGGAGGTAGGTGTCATTACAAACCCCATTTTAACAGTTGAGAAACAGAAGTTTAGGTGACTCGCCCACTGCATACAGCTGGTAAGTGTCTGAGGCTGAATTTGAACTCATCTTCTTGATTCCAGATCCAGAGCTCTATTAACTGTACCACCTAGCTGCAAAGCTAGGAAAGAATTAATGCTTAGCTCAGTGTCTAGTGCCTAAGAAATGTGTATTGAATTCTTGTTGAATGATTGATGTGCATAAAAAATTTTTAAGAAGTTTGCGGAAGGTCAGAGAATATCCTGGATGCAGCTTATTGTGTGGAAATGACGATGATCATCTCACAAAGCTAGGATGATGGACAAGGCACAGACCAATCAACTAGTGGTTGAAGCCCATGGCCAGCCAAGAGGCAGAAACCTCAATGATGATTTATTTGGACAAAGCTGGGAGTGACTAACACAGATACTTAACGAATACTTGTTGATCAGTTGATAGAGTGACTGAACGGTTCTGGAACATGGTAGACTTGTGCGCTCATTCTCACAAGCAATGACAAATCTAAATGTGTCTAATTTGTCTCCTGCCAGCCTTTACTGATAATACAAAAGCAGCTGGGACAACGGCCAAAAACCTCGTGTTAGGGAATTTAGAAATAGACAGAAACTTAGAGGTCGTCAAGAGCCATCCTGCTCACTTTAAACTGATGACCCAGACTAGTGAAAATTCACCCAAGGTTAAGCAAGGCAGTAAAAAGGGAAGCCAGGGCTTCTGCCTCTAAATCCAGGGCACTGTACTGATTAATAACTGTGTCACATGTCCTTTGTATCTTGCCATCTCTAGCCATATTTCGCATTCCACCCTGGGACATTTTCTTCCTATCCACTCCACTTGATGTTGCATCTTCCAAATTCCCAAAATTTGCTCTTCACTCTGCTCCTGTACAAGTTGGGAGGTGGGGGGCAAGGGGAAGGGGAATAAGCATTTTTATAATGCCTAATATGTGGCAGGCACTTGACAAATACTATCTTATTTAATTCTTACAATAAACCCAGAAGGTAGATGTGGTTATTATCCTCATTTTACAGTTAAGGGAACAGAGGAAAACAGAGGTTAAGTGATTTGCCCAGGTCATACAGCTAGTAAGTGTCTGAGACTAGATTTGAAAACAAGTCTTCTTGACTCTATGTCTATCATATTATCTACTACACCACTTAGCTGCCGACCCTCCCATCGGCTAACACCAGCCCTAACGCCATCCTCCACTCCTTTCCAGCTATGCAATTGTAATCAAATCAATGCTACCTTTGCTTCAGGACAGAGCATGTCGACCAACTCCCCCATGCTCCACTAACCATCCCAGTGATTTCCCACTCAAAACATACTTCTCTGGCCACCTTTCTCTCTATTAGCATATAAATCCTTTAGATACTATTATTCCCTCATTTTTTATATTTGTAGCCTCAAACAGCATAATATAAATACTTGATAAGTGCTTTTTCATTTGTGGTCTATATACCCTCTGGGGGTCCTTATCCCAACTTCCACATGCACTGATGAGTGGGGTCTCCAGAGGGCTGGCTGACTCAATCCCTCGCAGGGTTCTAGAGGTCCCCCAAAGAGTGAAGGAGTGTTTTTGTAATACTATTGGCTCTGGACCCCATTCCAGTGTTGTTTTTCTTCATATCAATTGCCAGTTACACTTAATATGTCCTTTATATCATTGGTTAATCAAGTGATTAGCAATACAATGCCATTTAACCATTAATATCAATTAGCCTTTACAAAGGGTTATTTGCTGAGAAGATACACCAAAAGCATAAATATATTTTCTTAAATCACACTCTCCTATATCATCTTGGTCCCTAGGGAGAGTGGGCTCAAACCTCAAGTGTCTGTTACAAAGATTTGCCTTCCCCAGACTCACTAAGCATCTATAGGGAGGACCCCTTGCAGAGACTCCCAAACTGGGCTCTTATTGATCAGTCTCCTGTTACAAAGTCAGTCATTCATTTCTTCATTCATTCATTTTTCTACCCTGCTCATTGCCTTTCCAGACACAGGTTAAGCTGGCTTTTGCCTTGGTCTCTCTTTAATATGTGTGATCTTACAAATGGTTTTTCAAACTTGCCTATGATACTGGGTTTGTTCTTTAGAGGTAGGTGGTGCTACAGTGGATAGAGTGCTAGATTTGAAGACAAAAAGATTTCAGTTCAAATCCAGCCTCAGATACTTAACTAGTCACACAACTCTGGGCAAGTCATTTAACCTCTGTCTGCCTCAGATATTTATAAAAGAGAGACAATAATAGTACCTACTTCATAGGATGTTGTGAGGATAAAATGGGATAATATTTGTAAAGTGCTTTTCAAGTCTTAAAACACTCCATAAATTTGAACTTTTATTATTCCTCACAAGGAATCTGGGTCAATACAGTGGCTCCAATATGTCTATTTTCTAGGATGCTTTATTCATGCAGTAACAGGCACAAGTTCATAAGGTCTACCATTGAACATTATGTAGGAGGCTGATATTAAATTTCCCCTAATTCTTATTTCTCAGACCTGCCTACGATCCCTAGCAAGGAGCCTAATGATTTTTCAGAGGATAGTGTAGTGTATTCAGAGTCATTAAAAAAAATGTAAGTATAGAGAGGAACAACATATAGGTACACATAATACAGATTTTTTTTTTTTTTAAAACAGAGAGGTTCCGAGAGGGTGGTTTTCAATAGACAC
This sequence comes from Vombatus ursinus, assembly GCF_900497805.2. Taxonomy (NCBI): domain Eukaryota; kingdom Metazoa; phylum Chordata; class Mammalia; order Diprotodontia; family Vombatidae; genus Vombatus; species Vombatus ursinus. Next base: position 22,978,155 of record NW_020940355.1, read on the forward strand.
AAAATATGTGAGAGGATGAGAATATCTTCAGGTCCCTGCCAAAAGCCAAGGATAATCAGTGCGCCATAGTTAGGTCGAGGGAGAAGGAGAAATTATTAAAGAGAGAATCAAACACCAGCTGGAGAGGGAAAAGGGCTTCAGGGTTTAGGAGTCTTTTCCAAAGGTGATTTAACCCAATCTCCTAGGATATGAAGAATATACCTTATCTCCAACTACCCTTTTAATTTTAAAATCACTTTTAGTTTGTATAATCTAATCTAATCTAGTCTAATCCAATCTAATAAAATCTAATCTAATCTAATAGAATACAATACAACATAATATAATAAATATTATATTATAATATAATAATATAATATAATTATTATATTATATCATGATATAATCATATTATAATATAACATAATATAATCATATCATAATATCATAATATAATAAATATTATATTATAACATAATATAATATAATAGATGTGATATGATATGATATGACATAATATAACTTAACATTACCTAATATAATATGACAATATTACATGATATGATATGATGCAATGATATGATATATATTATATGACATGACATAATACAACATGATATGACATGCTATGCTAAGCTGTGCTATGACATAACACAACACAACATAACATAACATGATATGATATAGTATGACAATATAATATGATATGATATATGATATGGTATAATATGATATAATGTGACATAATATAACATAATATGATATAACATATGGTATCATATCAGATATCATGTCATGTCATACCATATCATATTATATTATATCAAACATGACCTTTTGGTTCATGGTTTTGTCCTAGTCTCATCATTATCCACATGCCATGTGATTTCTGAATGGTGAAGCCTGGACAGCTCATGAAAATGGAGTACTTTCACCCGGACCCAGATTATGTTTTATAGTTCCTGGCACTGATTCTCTCATGTGGTAGACACTCAGAGAAGCCTGGCTGGTTGAATGAATGAATGGATGAGTATACATTTATGTTCTTTCTCCTCAGACTCTGCCCAAACTGTGACGTGCACTCAGAGGAATGCCGGTAATGAAGTTAGCAGCTGATCCCTCTGCGTGGCCTCTCTTTGGAGTTTTTATCTTGTCTGACCACACGGCACACTGTGAAGGCGTTCCATGAGGACGTCATCTGGGGCGGGGCGGCAGGGGCTGAGCTCAGCCCCTGGCACCCGTTCAGCTATGCGCCACGGGGGTAAGGAAAACAACATCTGGCAGGAATTATATGTCAACAGAATTCACTAAGCTCTCCTCCCCCCCTCCTTTTTTCCATGGGGTCCAATCCAGTCTTGTCTTCAGGTGCAGCTGGACAAAGAAGTGAAGCCTTTCTCCAGACTTGGCTTTGGGAGCCTGTTTTTGTTGCTTGGTTCCACACCCTGGTTGGCTGAGTCCCAGAGGTCCCTGGGTTTCAGAGCAGAGGCCGTATCCTCATTGTCCCTCTAAGTCAGGGAGACCAGTAGCAAAGCCTCTCGTTTTTCCTGATGGACAGTATGCAACTTCTCAAGCAAACATTTTCCATATGGCTCAGATCAGCCTGGTCAAACATGGCCTTATTTCCGAGGAACAGCCCCCATTTTTGTCTCTGTCCTCAGAAATTCCTTCCATTCCTAATATCCCCACTGTGAAGGAGCAGCGTCAGGAAGCCCATCCCTAACAAAGAAGAAAGGAGAGAAGCCGAGCCTCAGAAGTTCGGGAAAAAACGTCTCAAGGACACATGAATGTATATTTATGCAAATGTCAAGGAAATGCTTGTGTTCCCAGGTTTAAAAAAAAAATCTTACCCTTAACCTAGATCTCCTCTATGTGTTTTTGTATAGCACTTACTGTGACCCGACTTTGCCGGAGTGAGGCTGGCTGCACAGCTACATCGTAACCTTTTAGGAGTCCCCCTGAGTGGTTGAGATGTTTCTTCTCTAGTGCTGGCTTAAGCCCCCATTTAAAAAACTTCTGGGAGGATATTCTCCTTTATACCAACTCACTCCCTGTGGAGAGAGGGCTCAGATAACTCAGTTTCTACATCGCATTTTCCTCACCAAGTTTGCTTCCAAATATGACATAGCTACTGGATGAATCTGTGTCTTAGCTACAGTGAATTTGGGTTCTAGATGCCATTCCTTGGAGCCTTTATGGCTGGCTACCAAACTGGGCATAGACTCTGCTCTGGAATTTTCTGGTGTCATGTTTTCCTGATGTTTTGAAGCTCACAAGGTTATGGTCATTTCTAATCTCCTTCAACTCAAACAAGAGAGAATACATTTAAAGACGTAAAGAACAGAGCCCCATATTGCCTTGCCGCATATCCACCTCAAATGAGGAGGGTCTGAGATATCGCGTTGTCTTTTCTCACCAGAACGTAGCTGGGCAGGAAGGAATCAGACCAAAGGACTTTCTCTGGCTGACTAGTGCCTTTGGATTGTATCCCAGCTCCAGTTACAAAGCTGATAAGCAGCTAGATTGAAGTGTGTGGCCTGGAGTCAATCAACCAATCAACATTTATTAAGCTCCCACTATGTGCCAGGTACTGTGCTAAATGCAGGGGATACAAAAAGAGGAAAAAGACAGTGTCCATCCTCAAGGAGTTTATAATCTTATGGTTGAAGAAAACATGCAAACACATATATAAAAAGCAAGCTATACACAAGATAAATAGGAAAGAATTAACAGAAGGAAGGAACTAGACTTAAGAGGGATTAGGAAAGGCTTCTGTAGAAGGTAGGATTTTAGGTGGGACTTACAGGAAGCCAAAGAGAACAGTAGTTGGAGCAGAGGAGGTAGAGTGTGCCAGGGGTGAGGGATAGCCAGAGAAAATGCTCAGAGCCAAGACATAAGAGTGTATGAATAGCCATAATGAATAGCCATGAGGCCAATGTCCCTGGAATGGAGAATACTTGTTGGGCAGTAAGGTGGTAACACTGGAAAAGTAGGAGGGGAGTTACAAAAAGCTTTGATTGCCAGACAATATTTTTCATTTGATCCTAGAGGCAATAGAGTTAGGAAGACCTGAGCTCAAATCTGGCCTCAGACACTTCCTAGCTGTGTGATCCTAGGCAAGTCACTTAGCCTGTTTGCTTCAGTTTCCTCATCTGTAAAATGGGGATAATAATAGCACTTGCCTCTGATGGTTGTTGTGAGGCTCAAATGAGATAATATTTGTAAAGTGCTTAACACAGTGCATGGCATATCTGCATACACATATGTATTATATATACTATTATTATTCATAATAAAGCCTCCTCTTTATCATGAGGCTGTCAGACTTTGATGAGTTACAAATACAACGTCTATGCATGCTCCAAATCTCTCTAGAGCACTTCCATTTCATGTAATCATGACTTTCCAGAAGCAAGCTCCCCAGACTCTTTCACATGAGGGATTGTATCAGCTGAGCACACTGTGCCTGCTCACCAGCCTTATTACATATGTAATTGTTTAAAATTCATCAAAAAGCCTCAGTTATACAAAATTTGATTTATTATTCTCATCTTAGTATTCACTATTTTCAAGTAATATTGTACATGTCTTATCTCTCATTGCATACATGGGATATCTGGGCCTATGGGGTTCCATTTTACTTTCCCATACTTAAAAATTTTATCACCACTTATCTTATGATATCATATGGTACAGCTGTCCTTTGCCTAGGAGAAATAGATCGACTGGCTGGATGATTGTCCAGCTGAATTTCCTTCAATTGGTGAGATTTCTCCTCCTGGTTAGATTATTTATTTTCTGGGCCATAAAGCTGTCTTCTGCATAATATAGGAACCACTTTGATGCACTGTGTTTTAACCCAACATATATTCCAGTAGTTGAAGTCATTCATGAGAGTCCTGTGTGATTTAGATTTGGAGGAAAAATTTTTCAATCTTTCTGCTTTCCAGTGCCAGTGGGGTTTAATAGCTTTCCTACTGCCTCTTCTTCATTTCCCTGGAGATTTCTGTAAACCTGATGGATTGTGTCATTACAGTCATTGTTGAAAGTTTTATCTCCTTTGGTGTACAGTTTCATTGATTCCCCTGCTCCCCTTTTCTTGGCCTTCAAATTGTACTCTTTCTACTTTGCTGGCATTCTAGAAATAGCTATACTTGGTTTTGTCCATGCATCCTTTGTCATAATCTACTTTCTTTGTATCAGTTAGGTTTTGGTTTAGGGATCATAAATTGAGAGTCGAAAGGAAAGATCATTTGGGCCAATACCTTCATTTTCGAGATAAGGAAACTGAAGCCCAGAAAAGTCAGGTAATTTACTCCTTAACACAGATAAGTGTCAGAACTAGAATTTGAACTAAAGTCCTCTGTCTCTACATTCAGTGCTTATTCACCAACACCACCAACACCACCTCCTTTATAAGAGTCCACCCACCCCCAATTTATTATCTACCCCTTTACCCAAAGAGGTACATGATATAGTTTTTAAAGAATACCAACTGAAACACACTATTTCTCTCTCTCTCCCTCTTTCTTTCTTTCTCTCTTTTTTCCTCCAAATGATGGAAGTAGGGACAGATGCAGGGAATGAGAGATTCAATACCCCTAGTTAGACTCTTAGTAACCTGAAAGTAGAAGCCTGTTCTTTTAAATGTTTCTGTGCATTCCTATGCTATTTGAAATTTCTATTGATGTGGATGACCATTTACTGTGATTTCTGTTCAAGCACGTGTGCAGTTTGGGGTTGAAGGTGAGAAAGTTAACCCAAGACAGAAAGGAGATTTTTCTCAGCTCAGACTGAGATGGAAGGTGAGCCAATTAGAGAAGGAATTTCAGCAATGTTTGTAATCCCTGACTTATCTGTACCTGCTAGACAGCCTAGAACCTGTAGTGGGGCTTAATAAGAAAATAAATTAGCAGAAGTAAGAAGTGGATGTTGGTGTGTTTTTTCAGGGAACAATAATTCTGTACCTAGCACCCAACCAATATCTCACCTGGCTCCATGTATTGATACACCCACGTAAAACAGCTTATGCACTTACTAGCTGTGTTACTCTGATCAAGTCACTTAACCACTGTCTGCCTCAGTTTCCTCATAAGTAAAATGAGATAATAATAGCACCTACCTCCCAGGGTTATTGTAAAGAAAAAATGAAATGATATTTGTAAAGCACTTTGCAAACCTTAAAGTGCTATATGAATACTAGTCATAATAATTATTGGTGTTCTATGTAATAACTAGATTAAACCCCACTAAGATAAATAATTTTATAAAAATTACAATATGATAAAGAGCCTTAGGCAATATTCATAACAATAAAATGCCCTTACAAGAAAAATCTTTGGACAGTTCTTTGACATTGTTATGGGATTGAATGTGTCAATTCTTTTTTTAAAATGGAATTTATTAAATTTTGTTAAGCCTTCCTATTTTTATCCCACTATTAGAAATACAATGTGAAATTAGATATACATTTTATTTTCTCTATAAATTGTTTAAAGTCTCTTTTTGAAGAGAAACAGAGAATTTTGACAATGTTGAACTCTGGAAATTAATATAATGTCAGATTAGCAAAATGTACAACTATAGGTAAAAATGCTTTTGCTTTGGCAAGGTGGTAGTATGGTGTCAGCAGGGAGGTGAGTCTGACTATGTGTGAGGTCAAGCTTAAAGAGAGACAGCTGATACCCCAAAGAGAGTCCAAGTCATATCCCTGAAGGGACCTGGGGAGTATATGGTCCAGGGGCACCATAGCAGTAAGGTTCTAGTAGTGGCAGACTGGGGCCACGTAAGGGAGCAGAGTTGTTTACAGGCTGGCCAAAGGTTATAGGGCATCCTCTTTGAGGGATTGATGTACTCTAATAAATATATTGATATCCTGAAAAAACAGAATTGTTCTGGAATTACAGAAATTTTTGAAAAAGAATTTTGAACATGAACTTGCATGCCATGTCATGAAAGATGAAGAAATTTATATACAACATAGAGATAAATGACCTGGGATTTAACTCCCATTGATCTAAATCACCTGATTTAAACTTCATTGAAAATGTGTGAGCTACAATCAGTAGTATACTTAGAAAAAATGAATTGTGTATCAAAAGTAATCTTAATATCTAATGCAACAAGAGTGAACTCAATTCCAAAACATGTAAAACAATTAAAATGAATGTAGGGTATATTACATATTAAAACAGTTTTATAAAACTTTTAAAAATATAAAACAAATAATTTTGATTACATGAAACTGAAAAGTTTTGCACAGACAAAATTAACTCATCTTGGATAAGAAAGGAAGCAGTAGGCTGAGGGGAAAAAAAGCTTTGTATCAAATATTTCTTATAAGGACTTGATAACCACTATGTTTAATCAGTTATTGAAATAATATATAAGATCAAAACTATTTCCCAATAAATAAGTGGTCAATAGTTGTGGACAAACAGTCCTCAAAAGATAAGCAAACTATGAACAACCATATGAAAAGATGCTTCATATCATGAATAATAACAGAAATACAAATTAAAATGACCTTGAGGTTTTATCTCACGACCCGAAAACTGGCAATGACCAAAGGTGTAAATAATCAATGCTGGTGAGGTTGTATAAAGATAGATACACTAATGCATTGAAAGACTTGAGTTCAAACTCTGCCTTAGACACAGTTAACTTCTGTAAGCCTCAGTTTCTTCATTTGTAAAATAATGATAATAATATCACCTTACCCTGATAAGCACTGCAGCTGTAAATTGGTCCAACCATTATAGAAAGCAATTGGAATTTTGCAAATAGACTGAATAAAAGGTCCAAACTCATTGACTTAGATATTCCATCGATAGACATATACTCTAAGGAGGTCATTGATAAAGAGAAAGGCTCCATAGACATCAAAATATTTATAAATATACTTTTTATTTTGGTAGTAGCAAAGAACTAGAAATGAAGCATATGCCTATTGATTGTGGAATGGCTAAACAAATTATGGCAAAAGGAATGGATTCAAAGAAACCTGGAAAGATTTGAATGGACTGATGCAGAATCAAGTATACAGAACCAGGAGAAAAATTTATGTAATGACTAAAATATTGTAAAGGAAATCAGCTCTAAAGACCTAAGAAAATTATCAGTGGCCAACCATGAATCCAGAAGGCTTAAGCTTCCCACTACTTGACAGAGGAGGAGCTCCTTGACTTTCTGCATAGAGATACAGAATAAGACATAGGCATGACTGATGTGTAGATTTGTTTTACTTGACTATGCTTATCTGTCAAAAGGATACCTTTTTTTTTTTTAGCGGGAGGAGAGTTTAGGGAATATAAGGGAGTTGGTATTAGCAATGCCCTGAAAAAGATGAAAAGAACATCAATGAAACATTTTAAAAATTCATTAAAAAAAACAGAAGTTCAGAGGAAGAACCAGACACATAGGACAACTATGGAACTACCATTTTGAATTTGTTGTATGTTTTGAAAAAAAAACAAGTTTCATGTAACAGATATTCACATTTCATAGGTTTAGAAAAAGAAAATGCAACATTTTAAAAAGATAACAATGAAGATCCTAAGGAACAGGTAATGAAACATATTTCTTCTCTCATAGCAGAGAAGTGAAGGACTCATAACAGGGTATTATATACATAGTGAGATACAGTCTTTGGATGTTTTTGCTTAATTTTCTTTTTGCAAGGGATGATTCCAACTAGAAAGAGAATTGGCAGGGACTATTTTGTAAAGACAAAAGGCATCAATAAAACTTCTTTTAAAAAATTTTGTAAAAGCTTAATATACCTTTGACTTCCCTGGCTATCCCATTATAGAACATCTAAGGATCAATCTGATTCCCTTTTGAGCCCTCTAAATGATATTTTTAGCCTATATCATCTATTGGACTAAGGAGTTTCACAAATTCGCTTTTTGCTGTTTTCAATAATGTTTCCATTCACTAGCCCTACTACAACCTATTTCAGGTTTCTTAGAGCACCTTGTAGTCCTAGTTCTAGGGGGAAAAAAGTTGATGTTGCCCTAAAATGTTAGATCTGGAAGGTATCTTTGAGATTAACTAATCCAGAGGAGAAAACTTCATGATATTAACAAACTATCATGTTTTCTCTTATACAATATCTTTCCTGATCAAAGTGATATAATTTATTTTAGTCTTTTATATAGGAACATCTGTCTCCCTTTGATTACTATAATTTATGTACCATTCTCTATAACATCTTCAACTCTATTGCAGCAGCTTAATGATAAGCCAAATATAATAAGATGAAATTTAATAGAGATAAATGTAGACTACTACACTTGGGTTCAAAAAATCAATTGTACAGTTCATATGAAAAAGGCCTTATCCTTTTCTTTCTCTTTCTAACAGGAGGACTCATAAGGGGGACATGGAGCATTGAACATAAGAAAAGAAAGGACTAAAGTGGGGAGGAGAGTAATATTGGAAAGGGAGAAGTCCAAGTGTCATTTAAATTATATTCAACTACCAAGAGCCTGGGATTAAAGCATCTTACTTAGCAACAATACCTAGAAATTGCCTTCCTTTCTTCCTTTCATTTCCTTTTGCATTCATTAATAGATTTATTTCTGTTTGACAGAAGATGAAATCAAGAATGAAAACCATGAAAGGTGGTGTTGCAGGATCAGATAGTAAGAGTAAATAAAGATGACAATAGCATGGACCTTTCCTCTTCATCCAGCTCAGAGAAGCAGAGAGGATGAGGAAATCTGCTCCCCAAATCCATGCAGATTCTCCTGGGTTGACAGTATAAACAGTTACATAAAACATCCTTTAGATCAAGAAAAAATTTTCTGGTCTCAATAAACTCGTCTATTTACGGGCTTGCAACTGTTTGATCAGAGCCCTTCATACATTCCTCCCAGATATGCTAAGCAATGACCGTAAGGATTCAGATCAGCAGAGATGCAACCACTTGGGTTTTGGTGCCTAGGGCAAACAATGCTGCAGCACCTAAAATCAACTGGTGGCTAAAATAATGCAAGAAGTAATTAAGACAAATTCAGCTGAAGGTATATTAGATTTTTGGCACCCTCTAAATTTCAATGGCCTGGTGCAAAGGCCTGGTGTCCTCAAACCTATTTTCCACTCTGCTAATCAGTTTATAATTGTCTAGAGAGAAGCCAAGAATTCTGAAGACTCTGTGGGATCTACCATGGGCATTAAAATCTTCATTGTAGTCTCAGATAGCAGCATTCTCCTGCAACCAGACTTTTGGAAAACTCCTTTCTAAGCTATCATCTCCAGGGTTGATTTTGAATTAGCTGTCAGTGACTTGCCATGCTTCTGTGACTACTTTGGAAAAAAGCCTCCTTTTCCTCTTTTCCAGTCAGTCAACACCACAAAAAAGCATAGATATATAGCAGATAACAGCAAAAGGCTTCACAGAGGTTGCTCTCATTACCCAGAGGAAATATATAAATCTTGGCCAAGTTAAAATACGCAAAGGGGCTTTCCAACACTTCACCTCCCACCCCTTGGGTAGAATTTAGGGGATTTCACCTTTGAGTGTTTGCTGTATCCAAAAGGACAGAAGAAATATAACTTCAGGCAAGACTTCTTTTTCAAACAAAAGAATGATGAGAAAATGTTTGTTGTGTTTCCCCCAGAGATACTAAATAACTAATAACTGCATTATTAAATATATTTTATTAATATTTGCAAAGTATTGCTGGAAATGAAGCTTTCTGTTTAAGATATTTTCAGCGAAATATAGTCATTCTGGGAATAAGTTTAAAGCTGCTATAGAAACCAAGGGCTTTCTTTTTAAACTTTTCTTGGAAGACTATTCACAACGTGAGATGTTTCCTAAAATCATGTTGTTGTTGTTGTTTTTTCTCAGATAGCAGCATTCTCCTGCAACCTTCTCCTTCCCTCATCCTTCATCATCCATTTAGGTTGCTGTTTCTTTTAGATTTTAATAAGGAGTAAAGCTCTAGTCTTCTTCCCATGTGGAGCAGGATGCTGACATACTGACAAGATACTATCTGCTAAAGAAATTTTCAGTTTTTTCCAAGCAAGTACAAGCCTAGATAGTTGGTGTTGCCTTTTTCATTGTATAATCAAGTATTTTATATAAAAGTTTAAAAAAGTGGGAGGAGAGTAACCTGGGGTTTTTCGTGGGCTGCAATGTAATTATAAGCGAACAAAATGCAAAGTGACCTCAGTCTGCATTGAGAGGTATTATAGGCCAGGACTAAAGCAGATTCAAGGTTAAAAAAAAATGCAGCAAGCCCTCATGGGAGACTAAAATTGCAACTAAAAACCACTTTATTAAGTAAGAAATTAAAATAATCAATTAAAAGGGATACAAAGATAAACTAAAACAATACTCAATTCCTCCTGAGGGTTCAACACTGCTAGGAAGGCATAACTTCTAACACTACCTCTCCTTGGGCTAGGCCTTTTATACCTCAGGGAGTAAAGAAACAAAATGACCTTCCTGCCCTCTAAAAGACCGGGCTACATACAACATAATGCTCTTCTGGAAGGGGGGAGGAAGGCTCTAGTCCTACTATAGTCCACCCTGGTCATATTACATAGGAAATACTGTGTTTAAGTCTGGGTACCCAAATGGCAAACTGGAGCATGTCCCCAAAGGAGGTGAGCAGCATGGTGAGTGGGCTGGAAATCATGTCAGAGAATCTGTTGAAAGTTCTGTGAGTATTGGTGCCAAACGAAAAGAAAACTGAGGGGTGACGTGGTAGCTTTCTGCCAATATTTGAAAGGCTGCCATGTGGGCAAAGACTTAAAGGTGCTGCACTGGGCCAGAACAGGTAGAAATGGGTGAAAGTTGCTGCAAGACATATTTTGGCTAAATATAGGCCAAGACTTTCTAGCAATTAGGGCTGTCTAAAAGTAGATTGAGTAGGTTCCAGAGGCAGTGACGTCCTCATCACTGAAGGTGATAATCTCTCACCAGGATACTGTGGAGGATATTTTCTTTCAGGCATGTATTATCCTGAGGCATTATCTGATTCTGAGATTCCACAAACTCATCCTGTTCCCCATGTACATAAGGTATCCTATAAAGACAGGATAATGGTGTTGTTTTCTTTCCAATTTTGGCTACATTTGCATCCAATTTGGGCACATTGGACTGATGTCATCAGGTAAGAGTCTACAATGGTTCCCAAGTCTCTCTCTTGGATAGCACATACCTAAAGTATAGTTTGAGTGATTTTTATCTAAATGCCTGTATTTCCTCACACTGAAGATCATCTACCACATTTCTGCCTATTCTCAGAGCCTCCTGAGATCTTCCCAAAATTGTTTTTTTTTCCCCTCTGAATCTGGTGTATACATCCATTTCTCTGCTGGACTTTATCAAGCTTTCTATGAGGAGGAGATGAAGAATGTGATGAAATGTCCCAGAGATCATAAGTATTACTATACTTACAACAACTTTCCATTATTCTTTCTCCCCCTTCAAGTTAATTGGTTGCTAAAGTCTATTAATTCTACTTCAACATCATCTTTAACATGCATCTTTTTCACTCCATTGACACAACCACCATCCTAATTCAGGTTTCACTGTCTATACTACTGCAATACCCCTAAATGGTCTCCTTGCCTAAAATCCATGACTCCCTTCCAATTCATTCTTCACACACAACTGCCAGATGGATTTTCTGAAAGCAAAAAGTCTGATCATGTCATGCTCTTTTTTATATTATAACTCTAATTTACTTTTGATTTTTTTTTTCAGTTAACAAGCATTAATTTTCTCTTCCTCTCATCACTCCTATTCTCAAAAGGCCTCAATGGCTCCCCTTTGCCTCAATCAATAAAAAATAAATAAATAAAACCACAGTAATTTAATAAGACCTTACTTATGTCAGACAGAAAACCAAAGTGGATAGAAGCTGTCCTTGAAACCAGGAAGGCCTAGATACATTCTGGCTGTATAACATATAATTTCCTTGCTCATTGCTCCAAGAAACTCTCTAAGCCACCGACTCGCAGAGAAGATGCTGATCTGCATTATACAGATTTGCCTATACAAATAAAATCCTAGGCACAGTCCCTATCCTTAGCCTTGTGTGACAGGTCCTGTGCTAATTAATAGGGATATAAAGCCAAAAATGAGAACAGGGATCCTACCTTTAGGAACTTCCTTTCTTCTAAAGGAGACAATATGTAAATAAGTAGGTATGTGAGTCTAATATATACAGAGTCAGAGGAAAATTACCTTTGAAGAAAAAGGTAAAACATGAACTCCATTAGGCATTGAAAGCCCTTCATAATTTGTCTCCAATCAATCTTCCCAAGCTAATTTCATATTACCCTCCCTTATACATTCTCTGTGCCAGCCAAATTGGCCTTCTTATTCTCTGTATGTGGTATTCTGTCTCCTACCTCCACGTCTTTGAACAGACTGTCCTCTATGTGTGCACATCTCTCCCTCTTCACCTTCTCCTCATAGAATGTTTAGGACTTTTCAAAATTCATCTCAAATGACACCTACTACAAGAGGTCTTTCCTAGTTTCCAAGGATCTTTCTGCCCCCCACCCACCCTCATATTACTCTGTATTTATTTTATATATCTATTTTTACATTTATCAGAATACATGTTATTTTTTTTTGCTTAATATTACTTTTACAAGCATTTGTTATCTTTCACTCCCACTCCTCCTATTGAGCAACAAAAAGAAAACCTTCACAACAACTATCAATCAATCAATCAATCACTAAACATTTATCAAGTACCTACTATGTGCCAGGCATTGTGCTAAATAAGCACTATAAATAATCCAACAATAAAAGTTCCTAACAGTTGGAGATATTCAAGAGTATAATGGAATGCCTTGGGAAGTAGTGAATTTCCTTCATTGGAGTTGTTTGAAAGTAGAGTTTGGTAAGAAAATTATAAATGTTGAAGAAGATGTGGGAAACTTGGAACACTAATGCATTGTTGGCGGAGTTGTGAACTGATCCAACCATTCTAGAAAGCAATTTGGAACTATGCTTAAAAGGGCTATAAAACTGTGCATACCCTTTGATCCAGCAACACTGCTTCTAGGTCTATATCCCAAAGAGATAATAAAAATGAGAAAAAGACCCACATGTACAAAAATATGTATAGCAGCTCTTTTTGTGGCAGCAAAGAATTGGAAATTGAGGGGATGCCCATCAATTGGAGAATGGCTGAACAAATTGTGGTATGTTAATGTAATGGAATACTATTGTGCTATAAGAATTGATGAGCAGGCAAATTTTAGAAAAACCTGAAAGGACTTACGTGAATGAAGTGAGCAGAACCAGGGGAACATTGTACACAGTAACAGCCATTTTGTGTTATGACCAATTTTGATAGACTTAGCTCTTCTCAGCAATGCAACGATCTAAGACAATTCCAAAAAACTCATGATGTAAAATGCTATCCACATCCAGAGAAAGAACTATGGAGTCTGAATGCGGATCAAAGCATGATATTTTCTCTCTCTCTCTCTCTTCCTTCTTTCTCATGGTGTTTCCCTTTGGTTTTGATTCTTCTTTACAACATGACTAATGTGGAAATATATTTAATATGATTGTACATGTATGGCCTATATCAGATTACATACTTTCTTGGGAAGGGGGGAGAAGAGGGAGGGGAAGAAAATTTGGAACTCAAAATCATATAAAAGTGAATGTTGAAAACTAAAAACAAATAAATAAATAAATTTTTAAAAAAGAATATAGAGTTTGGATAATCATTTGTTGGATGATCATGTGTTCTTATTCAAGTATGGGTTGGATTAGATGACCGCTACGGTCTTACTCTTTGATTAGGAGATGCTGTAATTATGAAAATGGCTTCCTTTTTCCTTCTAGGAATTCAGCCTAGTTACCCGCCACTAGCTCATGGGGCTGCCTTGTGTCTGATTGCATAGACCCGGTGGTTAGTCTGTCAATGGGAAATGGCGACTAAAAGAAGAATGTAGTACACGTGGTTCCATTTTGAGTTATAGTGTGCTTTCCTCATAGGACCAAATTGTCAACCAATTAACAAACACACTCCAACTACTGACCTCTCTGGCTTCTTCTATGTCCCAACTAAAATCCCAACATCTACATGAAACTTTTCCTAACCCTTCTTAATTCTAGTGCTTTCCCACTTTTAATTATTACCTATTTATCCTGTGTATAGCTTGCTTTGGATATATTTGTTTGCATGTTGTCTACTCCATTAGATTGTCAGCTCCTTGAGGACAGGGACTGTCTTTTGCCTCTTTTACTTTGTACAATGCTGGGCATATGGTAGGTGCTTAATAAAGGTTTATTTATTTATTTGATTGATTAAGCACTTATTATATACTAGGCACTGGAGACTCAAAGACAAGAATGAAATAGACCCTGCCCTGAGGGAACTTATTTCTCTATCATTATCAGCTAATCTAACTCCCCTTTGAGCACCTTTAGCTGTTGTGGAGTAGGGCAGATAACTAGAGAGAAACACTGCCCCTAAAGAGCTCATAGTCCTAGCCAAACAAGACCAAAGAGACAAGTGAACTCTTTGAGGGGAAGGACTGTTTTTTACCTTTTATTGTGTTCCCAGTACTTAGCCCTGGGACTAGCACATAGTAGGTGCTTAATAAAAACTAGTTGACTAATTTTCTACTTTATCTGTAGATCTGGGCTCTAGTCAACTAGTAAGTAGCTAGTTATTTGTCCTTAAACAAATCTTTTAATCTCTTAGATTCAATAAAATTCAAGACAAAGACAAAACATTCTGTACTCTCAAGGAGCTTAAGTGTGCTAAAATGGAAATTTAAAATGCTGGATTTGGCATTAGAAGATATGGTGTCAAAGTCCAGTTCCGCTCCTTGCCACCTGTGTGGCACTGGAGAAACCACTTCACCGTTTTGGGCCTTGGTTTATTCATCTTAAAGTAAATGGGTTTGATTGGGTGACTTAGAAGGTGTCTTTCAGTGACTCCCCCACCTACATTGGGGGTCTACACTTGGTATGAGAGGTTTGGACTAGATCATAGTATTATAGATGAAGGGACTTCATAGTCAGCTTGTCCTAACCCTTCCTTTTATAGTTGAGGATCGAGGGTCTAGAGAGCTTTAATGATTTGCCCGAATTCATACCGGTAATAAGTAGCTGAGCCAGCACTGAAACCCAGGCAGACCCCTTAACTCTAAGTTCAGCACTTTTTCTTTAATTTCTAAATCCTATGAATGTATGCTCTTTACAGTCTCTTCCAGCTCTAACATTCTCTGATTGAGATGATTTTTTTTTCCTATCAGAATATTACAATTCCTTAGCCATTGTTACTTATTCAGTACATTTCATTTCTTCCTCTTCCCTCTACCCACATTCAAAACTTCCATTGTATATTATGAAAATCCAGGTGGTAGAAACCCGTGGAATAGCTTTCTGGAGCAATCTTTAATCACATATCCACTGCTTGGCTCTCTTCCCTCAGGAATTCTGAGGGAACCAAGATGACACAGTCCACCTCAGGAGACTCTTTCAAAAACCAGAGTTAAATGAATGTACTTTCTGGTGCTTCAGTGATTAGAGACAGTTTACAAAATGAAGAGGTGGTCGTTCTGTCAGCCATGCAGCCAATTAGCTTCCAAAAGAAAGGCTCAGGGCAAAACAAAAGTATAGTTACTGAATTTCTGAGTGAGGAGAGTGGGAGGGATCTTCCCAACTCCCTCATCCCGGTGGTTTGGAGGGTAATTCAGTACTCCAAGAGCATCATCCATGCAAGGAAAAAAATGTTCTTGTACTCCCTTGTTCCATTCTTTCCTTTTTCCCTAGTAAAAGTCCTCCAGCAATGCCCCTTTGGTTCACTCCAGTTAGAGATCTCTATTTAATCAGTGAGTTGTTAACTCAGGATCTTGACACAGGTATTCTTGATTTCTCAGTAGATGGCATTTTAGAATCATAAAATCAAATGGGTTCTTGTCATCTGTAAAACTTGCCAGCAGATCAGACAGATTGTCAGGAAGATATTTAATTAGATTGAGTAGCCTTTAGAATGGGTTTTTCCTCCTGGGATTTTTGTGAAGTCACATTTAGATGTTCATTACAGCAATAATTTTCCACGTTTTTACTAGTCTGGCATGGAAATACCTCCATGAATTTTCTTATAAGCTACCATTGAAATTCTCTACAGTGGAATAAATGAAAATGTTTTCTGAATACATTTATTAAAACAAATATTGATTATTCTAGTTAGTTCTCATGGAAATGGTTCTTGTCTCCAAGAAAGAATTGCTCTTGCTTTCAGCCAAGGGACCTCATTATTTTGGTTGTGTTGACAATCAAAGAGAATGTCTGATGTACAGTTGCAATTATATTGTGACACAGTATATACAATTTCACCTGGGTGCAAGGTCCTGGGGGGAGGGGAACAGGCAAAACAACCACCATATTAATAGTTCACCTTGGCCTAAAAGACCACAAAAGCCATTTTTTCTTCCAGAAAGTTGGGTATGGAGAGCCCAGCAGTGAGCAATAGTCTACTACAGTATGGTATATCTAGTCAAAGAACATGTAGAATATGGTTTCCAGTTCTGGGTGCCACATCTTAGGAGAGACATTGACAAACAAGAAATCTTCAGGAGGAACAAGACCAGAGTAAGCATGGAGAAGAGAAGACTTAGGACAACATGATAGGTATTTTCAGATCTTTTTGAAGCTTTATTATGTAGAAGGGGAAGTAGGCTTATTTCCTCTATTATTCTGGAGGGCAGAACTAGACCTAAGTGGTAAAAATTAAAAGAAATCACACTTTGGGACCAATTACATATTGGGACCAATTACATATTGGGACCAATTATGTATTGGGACCAATTATAAATTGGGACCAATATAAAAAAATCATATAACATGAAAAGCTACCAATGGCTTCCTTTATAAGTAGGAAGAACTTTGTCTTTTGAGGTACTCAATCAGAGGCTGAATAGACTTCTATAGGAGAGATACCTGTATTGGATGGAAAATTAGAATGAATGACTTTTAAGACACCATCCAATTATGATATTCTGTGATTTCACAAAGGGCACCATAGGACCAAGGAATGTGCTTTAGCTTAGTATAGACAGATAGGAGAGAGACAGAGGAACCTGGATACAAGCAAAAGAACTACCTCATCAAGGGGGAAAAAAAGGTGTCATTAAAGGTAGAATGGGCAGGTGCAGAAATAACTAAGTCCTGGTTTATTTGATGGCTAGTGCCCTGAAAGAGGTGCAAATTCTCTCCAGGGAAAATTGAACAGAAATCAAGAAGATATGAGAGGTTAGGAGGTGGGTCACAGCCCTGGAAAGTGGTATTGTTGAAGTCTATTGTAACGCATGCATGTTCACTGTGAGCTATATGTAATGTAGAGAATGAAACCAGTGTAAAATCTTCAAGTCAATTGAAAGAATTTTCAATGAGTAAGGTGCCAGACACTACTGAGCTGCACTTAACATGGTACTGGTGCTTAATATGCAGTCCACGTATGATGACCAGGTACTCAAAAGCAGATTTTGGGCTTGTGAAAGCCATATTTCCACTATCAAAACAAGCAAGGCATTGAGAAAATCATCTAAATCAACTAGTGTTGAGTATTGTATCGCTCAGAGAACTTTAGAATGAAGGTGTTTTAGGATTAGGATAAGACTGGGCACACAGTAGGTGCTTATTAAATTGAATTGAAATTCTAGGCAAAATAAATCCCGTAAACTATTTTGCTTCAATTCCCAAAGGTGTCATAAAACTCTGTGAATGAATTCTAAGCCTGGGATGTATGACTAATTGCCTTGGTTCTCTACATCTTAGGTGACACTTTGGGCTAGAGTTGTCTTTGGCTGAGAGAAGGCTTCTCCCAGCCAGTGGGCAATAGTGATACTGAGGAAAGTTAGCCCCTAGAACTAACCCCGAAAATCTAAAGCAAAAATGGTCAGATGGATTTTACTCTTCTTCAGAATGGTGTTTGCAAAAGGGGAAGGTCACAGAAGCACATGACAGTTTATTTTAGCTAGAGTCTTTCCCAATCCTACCCTGGGGCATTGTTACTTTTTGAATTTCCATCTTTTGAAAAGTTTACTTATAAAATGTCATTCCTGACAGTATGCTCTACTTCTTCCCTCTGAATGTCCTGGAATCATTCTTTCCATTGAAGGCAGCCCTATTCTCCTTCAGTGTTATTTCAAAAGAAAGACAGTTTGAGCTAAGTTGCTAAATTCCTTTATCACATGTTACATTGCAAACAACATTGGCTCTGGAGTCAGATTGACCTATGTTTAAATCCTGTTTCTGATACAGAGAACCTCATTGGCTTTTTGTTTTCTCATCTGTGAAATGAGGAAACTGGACCAGCTGGCCTATGAATTCTCTTCCAGCTCTGAATATATGAGCTTATTAAAGGTTTTTTCCCATTGGTATGGCTAAAATCAGTTCTGGTGCATTTTTTATTAGTTAATTTTAAATGTAAAAATATTATAAATGTAACATTCTAGTCAAATACTGATAAATGATCATTAAACCAATTACTAAGTAGATTTCCAAATAAGAACCTAAAATTTTAATGTTACCTATTAGAGTTAAAAAGAAAAATATTATAATATACATCAAGAAAATGAGAACAAAAACAATTTATTTGCTTTTTTTTCTCTTTACAAATCCGTCTGTGTTTTATTGCCCTTACTTCTCTGATCCAGAGTTATTGTAAATGTGTGTTATTCTTCTTAATATACTGATAGTGCTTTATATCACTTCATATAGTGAATATATACACATATATAAATACATATTTTCTCATATACATAATATCTGCCCTTTTTTATAGTGCCATATTATAGACATCACAATTTATTCAGCTATTGCTTAGTCATTAAATGTATAGGCATATTAATGGCTCAACAATTTTGATTGTAATTTAATCTGTGGGGCTACTTCAGGGAGAAAGGTCTAAGAGAAAGGTCTTCACTGCCCTGGTAGGTATGTATGGTGGGAAAGAGAGAGAAAAGCGAAGAGTGAACGAGAGAGAGAAAGTTAGAATAAAACTTTGTTTAACAACTCTTAGTTCAAATATATGGCTTTTAAAAAGTTTTAGCAGTGTCTTTTGCTTTTACAACACAATAATTTCTAGATATACCCAGGGGCATACTGGAGTCTGCTTTTACCAGCTGGAGAAAGCTGATGGCTAAATTTTCAATGTGAGCATTTATCCCTTGGAATTTATTGTTTTCTTGATTGTCTAGGCTTAAGAAAATGGTGCTGAAGATGTTAATAATACATATTAAACTTGAAAGTATGATGCATACATTTTTATTTTGAAAACTCAGTTGTTAAACATTTACCAGCACACCACTGGATATGTGTGTGTGTATGTATATGTATATGTATATGTATACATATATATACACACATGTATATATACCCATGCACATATATATGTACACACATATATGTGTATGTATGTGCACACACACATGTGTATATACTATATATAGATTTAGATAGATACATATGTACACATATACATATCTATATACACACATATAAACATATGTGTGTATATATGTATATATAAATATGTGGGTATATTCCTCTTCCTCCCAATTGAGCCTTCCCTTGTAACAAACAACTACTACCTCCAGTTAACCATTATGTCTGGCAGTGCATACAACATTCTGCACTCAGTCATCCATCTCTCCAGGGAAGGAAGGAGATTGCATTTACTCATTTCTTTTGTAGCCATGTTTGGTCATTATGTCCCTAGAGCTTAGCACAGTGCCTGGCACATAGTGGGTGCTTAAGAAATGTTTGTTGATTTGAATAATTACACAGCATTCACTTATGTTAGAGCTCTCATTTAAATTGTTATAATCCTTGTATCTATTGCTTTCCCATACTGAGAATATACTTCGTCTCTGTCTTTTAAAATCTCTCACTTCTTTCAAGACTAAAAAAAGCCTACCTTCTCCACTCCAACTGAATATATTCTCCCTCCTCAAAATTGTTTAAAGTACTTCATCTGGATCTCTCCTTTGCACCTATCTCTCCCTACCTTGATTAATAACTATCTCTGTACATGTCATATCCTTCCCATCAGCTCTTTGTAAAATGTAAACTACTTGAGGCCAAGGATTTTTATTGTTTTTCAATCTTGTATCCTCAGCAGTAATCACAGACTTAGAACATTATGGATAGTGGAGGAAGGTAAAGGGAATCTGCATTTATGTAACATTTTCTGTATGCTGGGTACTGTGCAAGGTAAGTGCTATTATTATCTGCACTTTACAGCTGAAGAAATTGAGGCAGAGTTTAAGTGAGTTACCCAAGGTCAAGTGGCTGGTAAGTGTCTGAATAAATGTTGATTGAATTAAATTGAAGCTTCTCAAATTCCCAACTGATTTCTCAGGTAGGCATGGTAAGAATATCTATCTTAAGATCCTAAATTTGAAACTGGAAGAACCCTCAGAGTCCATAGCATCAGAGACAGGATTTGAATCCAAGTTCTCTGACTCCAGAGCCTGTGTTCTTTCCACTGTACTATATTGTCCCCAAACAAGTGATCATCCCTACACAATACCATCCATACTTTATCCTTTTTTTTAAAAAAAAAAAATAAGAACTTAATTGTGCTTCTCTCCTAAAATGAAACATTCTTTTCTGTTTGAAATGGTTTCAGTGGCTTTGCCTTGTGAAGATTTAACAGTATTCTCTAAACTACCTTGCATAGCTTACTTAGCAGTGGTTTACAATTTCCTGGCTTTATGTTTTTGTTTGGTGAAGAATTGGGGGAGGGGGTGCTCAGCTTTGGTGCAGAGGCAGCCATGCGCTGGGGAGGTCACACTCTCCTTGGGAGCACTGGCTAGGTAATTAGAGCTATCTGGAGTGGAATTCTTTTCCTTAAGCAAATAGATAGGAAAGGGCTTTTTGACACTGCCTCCTGCCCCATCATGGCAGCAATGAGGCTTCTGGACCAGAACAACTCGAGGCAGGGAAACATTGGCCCAGAGCCGGGCCACTCAGGGAAGGCAGACAGTTTCAGCATCACTGAGAATGCACATGCTCTTTGGGAGGCTTTTGGCCATAAGGAAAACTTCAAGGTGACTGACGACTGTTTTCTGCTCGGCAGTAATGAAATCCAGAGTTAAATTAAGCAGTGATGAATCTATAAAATGTAAGGGTTGGACTAATGATCTGTAAGACGATCTAGCATTGCAGCTCTAGCATTCTGGTAATGCTAGTTCTTTCTCTCTTAAAATTCTAATCCAACAAGCATTTACTATTTGTGCTATAGTCAAGGCTCTGTGCTGGGCACTGGTTTTACAAAGACAAAATAAAAAACGCCTTTTCTTTTTTCTTTTCTTTTTTTTATGTGCCTGCATTCTACCTGGGGGAGGGGATCCAACATGCAGAAACACATAGATGTGGCACTTTTTTGGGGGAGAGAAAGCATACCCACAACTAAGCAAGTCAAGAAAGGTTTCTTATAGGAGACAGCACATGAGTGGAGCCTTCATAAACTATGGATACAGGACTAGAAATGAGTGTTAAATTATTTAGGATACTATTTTTTTAAAGGAGTTGTACTTCCTTGGGGGAAAAAGCACAATTGGCTAAATTCCATCTAAGTCTTGTTTTTTCCTACACTTGACTAGAACTCATCTATTGGGTCACCTCATTCATTTATGGGCACCTCTCTTTCTGCAGTTGCAAGAATTATCAATATACATCCTGAGCAGGGGGAAAAACAAGTCATGAACCATGGAGGGTTAAAGCTGAAAGGTAGCTTATCCGTTATCTAGTTTAAAGCACCCCCCCCCAATTTTATAGATGAGGAAACCAAGGAAAGTAATTTATCACACAGCTAATAGTCCTGATAAGCATTGTCATCAGCCCAAAAGCATCATGGAATCTAAGGGTCGGAATAGATCTTAGACCTCATCCAGTCCAACTACCTGATTTTGAATCTTTAAACTTGTTAAATTAAATAAAAATTATAAAAACTATTAAATTAAATAGTGGCAAATACCACAGAAACCTGAGGTGTGTACACTTGAGTTATGTGTGTGTGTGTGTGTGTGTGTGTGTGTGTGTGTGTGTGTGGCGGGAGGGTAATACTTAAATTTCTGTCTACCAGAACATCAATATCCTTACTTCATTAGAGTTTGTGATTCATGATAGATTTGGGATAAAAATTCAATGCAACTCCTACTGTTATAGAACCACATGTCAGTGAAAAATTAAAAAGGAAAATTTTCATGGTTTGCCATTAAAAAAGCCACTTTATACTCTAATAATTCTGGGAATTCCAAGCTGACTATGGGTCTTTCAAGGCAGAACACTGTCTCTGGGACAGGATTTCCCCTCTGACCTACTATTTCCTAGATGAGTCATTTCTTGTGTGGGGTGATATTTTATCTTGGGTGGTGCCTCACTTGGCATTGTCATGAACCAGGTGCTCAGCTCCACTCTATGAATATTAAGGAATGCTCTCTCCAAAGGTGGAGAGAAGTCTTATTATGTATCAGAGGACAGTAGTGCAAGCCAGCATGGCTCAGCAGCAGACCATGACTCAGGTGCCTGGAGTTCTAATTCTGGCTCTAATGCTAATGGACTTTACAATGTTCTGGGTCAGCTTCTTCCTCAAAATAATGAGCATGTCAGTGTCAAAATACCATGTATCAGATAAAAGTTAGCCATTGATGACAAAATAATAGTAATAGTAGTGAAACAGTATGAAATAAAATAAAACAGCCCTTGTCCACAGGGAGCTTATATTCTATTGAGATACCAACCAACAGATTTATCATGAAGCTGTGATTTCATTTACCTCCACCTGATCTCCATTTAGCTTTAGGGAGAAGGAGAATCCCACTAGGACATAGTCTGTAGAACATTGCTTTCAGATTGACTTTTGTAGTTAGCACTTACATTAGCAAATCACTCTATATGGAAATTTACATTATTGAATCCCTTAATGATATTTGGTATTGACATCCCCATTACTCTGAGGAGGAATCTGATTCAGAGTATTGCAGTACATTAGCAGAAGAGCCAGAATTAGAACTCTAGGCACTTGAGTCACGGTCTGCTGCTGAGCCATGCTGGGATGCATTGCTCTTCTCAGATGTATAAGAAGACTTCAACTTCTCAGAAGAGCATGCTTGTAGATTGAGGCCATGTAGTCTAATGGCAAGAGCACTTGCTGACTCTTTAGTCAGATCACCTGGTTCCAAATCCCACTTCTGCCGCTGACTACCTGATTGATTTTGGACAAACCACTTAATCACTCTCTGATCCCTGGTTTCCTGACCCATAAAATGAAGGAATTGGACTGAATGGCCTCTGTTGTTTCTTTAGCATGCACGGAGGCCACACCTTGGTAAAACCACCTCAGCAGTTGGTGAGTTAGGGGGATGTCTACCCCATGCATGTGAAGACTTCCCCTGGCAGAATGGATGGATGAGAAAGATTTGTTCCACTGGCCTTGAGGGCCTCTGACGTAGCTGCTGTGGAGTGGTTAGAGCTTGGTCAGACATCAAAGATGCCAAGATCATCCACTGCATCCTGAGTCATCCCCAGTCTTCTTGACTTTTGTCCTGCCACTAGACTTCGATGATTCTGGAAGACAAAGAGAGGGAGAGAGGCTGATGACATGGTGCTACTCTCCCTCGCTTAAGTCCAATTCATGTGCAAGTCAAGATATCGCCCATAATGTCATTGGTCCTCCTCAAAAACAAAGGACAAACAACAAATCTATGACTCTATGAATCATTACATTAAATTAGAGTGGTGGGCAAGTGATTCAAAAGTGACAGGCAAGTGCGGACTTTGACCCAGGTTAGGTTGCCTTGATTGGGAGTCAAGGAAGGAACAGGGTGGGAAGGGATTGTGGGAACATCCTTTCGGTTTTAACGAGTATTTATTAAGTATTTTCTATGTTCAAGGAACTAAGCTAGACACTAGAAATGCAAAGACAAAGACAAAAGATCCAATGTATATATTCAGTAAAACAAGATGATTTAAGGAATGGGAGAGCCCTAACCCCTAGAGGTAATGGAGAAGGCTTCTTATAAGAGGTGGCTCCTGAGCTTAGTACAGTGCCTCACACATAGTAAGTGCTTAATAAATGCTTGGGGCTCAATAAACGCTTGTTCCTTGTTCCTTGAAGGAAGCAAAGATCATAGGAAGCAGAGGTAAAGAGGAAGGGCATCTCAGGAATTGGGGAAAACATGAACCAAGGAATGAAGACGGGAGATTGAGTACTGAAATTGGGAACATGAAGTAGTCCATTTTGATTAGAGTGTACAAAGGGGAATAACATTAAATGAGTCTGGAAAAGTAGGCTGGCATCAGATTGGAAAGGGCTTTAAATGGCTAAGTAGAGGAAATTCTAGTTTATCCTAGAGGAAACAGAAAGCCATTGAGGCTTCCTGAGCAGTGGAGTGAAAGGGTCATGCCTATGCTGTAGAAAGATGATTTTGGCATGCTGTGTGAAGGTTAGATTGGAGAGAAGAGAGACTAAAGGCTGTTGCAATAGAAGAGGAGACTCAGTTATTTAGTCTATGAAACTAATGAACATAGTGCTAATGAAGGCAAGATGACAGAATATGAAGACTACCTCTTGTGAACCATCACCAACCAGGACCTAGTCATAGTGTGAACATCTGTGGCATAGTGGAAATAGTATTGGAATTGGAATCAGAGACCTGTGATTGCCTTAGCATGTACTCTTAGTGTGACCACTTCTCTGAGCATCCATTTCTTCATCTGTAAAATGGAGATATTAATACTTGCACTACATTACTCACAGATCTGAGGATGAAGCTTTGGAAACTTTAAAACATTACAGAAATATTTCATTACAGTTATCCCTTCCACATTGTGACTTTCCCCATTGCAATTTTTGTATATCATAGGTTGACATAAGAAATTAAATGGAAATTTTGGGGGAGTTTTGTGGAAGCTGCAGATAACACATGAAGGCCAGCAGATGACACAGAAAAAGTTTAGAAACTCAGAAATGCGTAAAATGTACATATAGTATTATATAATATCAACATATTTTATCTTTTAATATTGCAAACACTCCATATAAGAAAAAGAAAAGATTCAGACTTCTTCTCTGGTACAAAGGGAGGGCCAAAAATTTTTATGTGGATTTTCCAGATTGTGAGAGTACAGTGTCCCTAACCTCTCCAATGTGTAAAGGATGCTGCATTATTTAGCGTATCTGAGGGAGAGAGCTTGAGTTTCTCCAAAAAGACTTGTCTAGTAACTAAAGGAAAGAAGAGGAAATCAAATTTATAGAGTACATATTTATCCAATTATAGATCAGAGGCATTTTATCCTAAGGTACCACTTAATCTAGCTGGAACTAACCAGCATAGCTTCCCTGTTCCTATAACTAGCTCAGGACTTGGCCCTGCCACATGACTAGCATTTGTGCTGCCTCTGGGAAAACACCAGCATGTGCCTCTCTCCCCAGCCCTGTCTAACCCAATTCCCCGTTCCATTTTGTTTCACCATTTGGGATCAGTGAAACATTCTGTGTTTATCTTAGCTTCACTGCTGGCTACACCCACTTTCCCAGATTCAGACTCACATGTACTCACCTTTTCATCTCTTCTCACCAGGGTCATGTTTACTCAAAGCTTCTTACAGTTTTACAAAACTGCAGGTACATTATATCTATAGTAGCATCTACATACAATTCCCAAGAACAATAAGTAACAGACTTTCATTACCAAACTTTGCACAAAGTGGACGAAATAAATGTTTGTTGAGTGAATGAATTCTACTAATGCTACTTAATAGTTTCAACTTTGTATAGGTTCTAAGTGGTGGCTAAAATTGATATACTGTTAATATTAATGCTCCAGGAAGGGATTTCAGTGGTGATTAGTTTGCTGGTTTAGCTGAACTTCACTCAGTGAACAAGGGCTACTTCACTTAAAAGAGAGGCAAAGGGGTATCTAGTAAGGACTTGAAAGCATATGTACTTTCAGGGCAAATTTCTAACTCAGCACAAACTATCAAAAACATGAAAAAGAACTTCTACAAACTGAGGTGACAATTCTCAACAACCCTAAAGCTATAGACCTGTAAGCATTCCTGGAGATAGGATGAGTAGATTAGATTTCCAGAATTCTCCCAGGCCCAGTTGGACACACTTTGACATGTGGCAATGCAGCTGAGAATAGCAGTTTTCTCTAACATACAGCCAAGGAAGAGAGAGAAGGTTCTAACTTAGCTGCTAGATAAGAGAGAAAGAGAGACAGACAGAGAGAGACAGAGATAGACACAGAGAGAGAGAGAGAGAGAGGGAGAAAGGAGACAAGGGGTGAGAGGAAGTCATGTATGTATTTCTTGCTGTTTCTAGTTAATTCATGTGTCATTACATTCCTCCTAACAACAGACTCCATGACCTGCTTTTCAGCTTCCCCTAAGGACTATTGGCAAAATAATTTCCACTCTATTCTCATTTCTGTTTAACAGACTTGGAGGGGATGCTGCCCTCTTTTAAGGGACAGGTCAGTTTCAAACAGTTAGTTTCAAATTGTTAACAACTGAAGGTCACTGCTTCAATCCAGCCAAATGGCCAACTGCTGTTACATACCCAGGTCTCCCAGTTGAGACCGCCTCCTATTCCTCCCTCCTTTTCCTTTGGGTAAAGAAAAAGTCTGCTTACCTTTCTTTGGATTTTATTTATAAACAGTGCACATAAATACCAGCATTCATTAGAGTTGTACTTATTGGAAATACAATGGGTAGGAGGCAACTGAGTGGGAAATATTCTTAGAGAAGAGATAGAGATAGATCTAATTCTGAAGGGTTTTGCCAGAAGCATTGTCTCTGGCTGGGGACTCAACTAACAAAAAGATAAAGAGAATTAAAGATCCTTATATGCTACTTTCTAGAGTGTCTAAGGTTCATTTATACTAGAAATTCACATGGGCAATGGCTAATTAGTAGAGTCAGAGGCAAATAGAATTTGTTGAACAACTCTAATCATCATACCATCCCCTTAAACACAACTACACAGGTATATAATCTGTATCTTAAAGAGATTTTAAAAAGAAAAGAAAAGGAAAGGGACCTATATGTACAAAAATATTTATAGTAGCTCTTTTTATGGTGGCAAAGAATTAGAAATTTAGGGGATGCCCATCAATTGAGGACTAGCTTAACAAGTTATGTTATATGACTGTAATGGAATACTGTTAGGCTATAAGAAATGATGAGGAGGATGCTCTCAGAAAAACCTGGAAAAACTTACATTGAACTGATTCAAAGTGAAGTAAGCAGAACCAGGGAACATTGTACTTGGTAACAACATCATTGTAGGATGATGAATTGTGGATGACTTCACTATTCTCAGCAATACAATGATCTAAGGCAGTTCCAAAGGACTTATGATGAAAAATGCTATCCATCTCCAGAGGAAAAAATGGAAGGAGTCTGAATGCAGATCAAAGCATACTTTTTTTTCTTCTCTTTTTTCTTTTTAGGCAATTGGGGTTAAGTGACTTGCCCAGGGTCACACAGCTAGTAAGTGTCAAGTGTTTGGTCTGAGGCTGGATTTGAACTCAGGTCCTCCTGACTTCAGGTATGCTCTATCCACTGCATCACCTAGCTGCCCCTCAAAGCATACTTTTTTAAACTTTATTTTTCTTAGTTTTTTTAAGTCTGCATTTTCTTTTACAACATGA
Source organism: Vombatus ursinus (assembly GCF_900497805.2). Taxonomy (NCBI): domain Eukaryota; kingdom Metazoa; phylum Chordata; class Mammalia; order Diprotodontia; family Vombatidae; genus Vombatus; species Vombatus ursinus. Next base: position 23,005,800 of record NW_020940355.1, read on the forward strand.
CTAATATGGAAATATGTTCTGCATGACAGCACATGTATAACCTATATCAAATTGCTTGCCTTCTCAATGAAGAGAGAGGTGAAGAAGGGAAGAAGAGAATTTGGAACTCAAAATAAAAAAAAAGTGTTAAAATTGTTTTTACATGTGATTATGAAAACATAGTATTAAGAATTTTTTTAAAAGGCAACTTAAATTCCACTTTCTGCAGAATAACTTTCTCTGTCACCCTTCCCCATTTCCACCCCCACTGCCTTCCCTCTGAGATTGCCTTTTATCTCCACCGTAATGTATCCTGTATATATCTTGTTATTTACATGTTGTCTTCTATATTAGAATGTAAGCTCCTTGAGGGCAGAGACTTTTTACCTTCCTTTCTATCCACAGAGCCTAGCAGAGTGCTTGCCACATAGAAAGTGTTCAATAAATGCTTGTAAACTAACTGTGGACTCAATCATTTTAGAGTCAGTTTTCCTAATTCAACCAAGGGATTGATAGGATAGGTCACAATTATACAGCACTTTAATATTTTCTAAGTCCTTCCTCCTAACAATCCTGTAATGTAGGGAGAGCCAATATCCTTAATTACCCAGTGGAGCCAACTAAAGCTCAGAAATGTTAATTAAGTGCCTTACAGCCTTTACACAAATAGTAGGTGATATAACTAGGGTTTAAACGCCCAGTCCAGGGTTTTCCCCCCAGAGTCTCTGGCTTTTTCATCCTGTGACTCCATGTATTGACAAGTCTCTGACTCCTCTGCTTTGTCCCAATTTACAACCTCTCACCTCCTCATCCCATACCCAAAGGAGGATCTGGTTCCCTCCCTGATCTAGATGAAGAGCAGTTGGGTTCCCCACCAAAAAGAGGTAGACGGGACAAGAGAGAGCGATTGAAGTCTGACTGGTTGAGTTTATTCACCACATACTTTCTTAAAACGGTCTTTGGCTCCAGAATCAGTGGAGTTTGGGGGTGACGGGAGGTGGTGGTGAGTTGTACAAAACTGTCTCCTGTTTTATTGAGAGAAGAAGCATTTTGTTTTTTCTGTTTGGAGAGTGGGGTCTTAGAATAGAAGAACATAATTAACAACTGTGCCCCATATTGTATACATATCCACCCTATAGCCACCATTCTGGGTGACTTGCTGTGCTCACCTCTAAGAGATTTAACTTAAACTTGAGGGAGAAACAGGAGATTCAAATGTTTCAATGGGAATTATTTTCATACTTCTTTCTCTTTTTTAAATAGAGTCAGATTTACTTAATTGGTAGTATAATTACTTTGAGGTGAGCTGAGAACAGCTATAGCTGAACACATAGCCTGGGGAAACACAGAAAAGAGGAATGAGGGAGAAGAGGGGAGGGAGTGCTATTTCTAGAGACATTGCCAAAAAATGCAGCACAGGGCGGTGCATATAGATTGTACTGGGAGACCTGGGCTTGAATCCTGGCTCTGCCTCTAACTACCTGTGGGGACTCCGACACTGCATGTTACCTGATCTTGGAAAGGAGGAGGTTCACTCGGTATCTCTGAAGTCTCTTTCAGGTAGGGCAGTCTAGACATCCATCCTATGCCGAGAAAGCTCGCGTCATACCCAGAGAAGAACTGTGGTGAGGAAGCTTTCCTCCTCTCTCCACCTACTTTTCTTCTCATGTCTTTCCCATGTTTCCCTGTGGTATCCAAGCTGGGACCTGAAATAGAAGTGGTGGGGATGATGGGAGGGACATAGGTGAATTGAGGCCATGGGTCAGTTTGTATCGAGTACAAAAATCATTAGTTATATCATAATGAAGGAAGATTGGGGTTCACATCCTGACTATGATACATACTGGCTGCATGAGCAGCAAATCGTTTGACCTCTTAATGTGTAGCAAGACCTTAAGACTATAAGTTGTATGTATATGCCTGAATGTATACCACCCATACATGCATGTGTGTGTGTGTAATATATGCTTTGTATATGTATGTGTATATGTAATGGGGCCATAAACACACGTTCCATTTACATATATACACACACATGTACATATACATATGTGTACATATGCCTATACAGGTACATACCTGTATGTATGTACATATACATGTAATGCCCAGATCACCTACTATAGAGACACACATGTGGGAGATACCAGAGACCTACTTTGGGGAGAAGACGTTCTGTGTTCCCCTACCACGTGGGTAGGAGCAGCCTCTTTCCACTGACTACATAGCTTGAAACTGTCTGCATCTTTTAATCTACCTGACAGAGGAACAATCACTTGCTCTTTTCAGTTGCATCCAGGGGCAAAGGTCTTGTTCACCCACAGTTCAGGCATCATTCACTAAGCTGGGTTCTGGAAGGTCTATCTTCTCCTTCCCTTGAGAAACAGGCTAGGAGGTTTGGTCTGTTTTGATTGTTCTTTTCAGTTATAGGTACAGGGAGCAGAGTCTCTACACTCAGGAGCTTGAGCTCTGGGGACCTTGGAACCAGGACTCTAGGTGGATATTGCAACTATCCCAGCAGGGATTGACCTAAGAAACCAGAGTCCTGGGACACAAGCTGGGAGTGGGAGTGAGGGAGAGGGTTGGACTTGGAACTTGATGGGACTAATCCTATATATAGGAACTAAATTAAGTGTGAATCTAATCTCCTTTCCTCTTCCCAGAGGTTGAAGTGACATGGTGGGCTTATGCCCACCTTCAAGTATTAGGGAAGGAATTTTTAAAAATATTTATTCTTGCTATACTTTTGCAGTAAATATTCCTTTGTAAAAGCTAATCGAAATGTTAAGTGGTTTAGTGGAACTTGGGTGTTTGGACCCCTAAAATTGGGGGAACACAATGCCAATAGCAGAGATGAGAGGCCCCCTCTCAATATGTCAGAGAACCCTAGGGAAGGGGAGAAATATAACATACCTGGCATTCAATTATTGGGAACCAGAGTAATCACTGTTACATACACATGTGTCCAGACCTATTCTTTCAGTGGATAGGGAACTCCCAGTGTGGTTATCCCCTCTACCAATGCAAAGTAGTTATTGTTTGGCACTTACATTCTTAAAAGAGTTGCCTGGGGGCAACTCTTGGGCAAGACAGTTGCCCAAGATCACTCAGGTAATGTGTCAGAGGCAGAACTTTTTAAATCCAGGTTTTTCTGACTGAGACCAATAGTCTAGCCATAATGCCATGCTGCGTCTTATATACTAAATAATTCTTTTTTTTTCAATCTACAATATTAACATTTTCCCCATTAGTTTCTTAGGTCTAGCCAATCAACAGAAAGAGAAATCATGCCCTGGTTTGTAGTGTTTGCTACTGAATATCTAACAGTTGTCTCTCTGGCTTGTGATCCTCTGATGTTCAGTGAAGGGGAGCTTGCAACTGTCAGATGGGTCTCACTGCTAGCCGTTGCTTTTTTCTGTCGAGCTGAATTTTTCCTTGCGTCCATTGCACTGATTCTTCCTTCTGATGCACCATAGGATCAGTCTCCACATGAATCAGTGGATGCCAAATCAGTGCTTGTTGAGTTGAGATGAAAGCTTATTGGGGTGGTGCAAAAGAGAGATCCAGACAGAGCTTGTCAGACACAATGGCCAGGGCACTTTGGGCTGGGAGTGGAGGTGGAATTAGGAAAGGCTTCCTGGAAGACACGTCCCCTAAGCTGGGCATTGCAAGCAAAGAGAGATTTTATTAACTAGAGGTGGGCAAGAAGTAGAGACCATGACTCATACCTGGCATGGCAAATGCATTGGGCAAAGCACCAGAAGTGGGAGAAGACAAGATGAGAAGCTAGAATGTGAGTAGTCCAGTCTGGCTACTGTAAGTAAGGATAGTGCCAGATAAAATGGAAAAAATAGACTTATACTAAATAATTCTAAAAACTTATCCCATAGCCTGCAGGATGCTTTTGGTTTTGCACTGGACTTGTGATTTCAGTGTAGAGAGCTTCCTGTGAGGATACTGTCTCTATCAATATCAATCAACACTGGCTCTGTTACCTGGAATCTTAGATTTACCTAGAGCTGAGAGGTTAAGGGAGAGGAACCAAGCTCACACAAGAATGTGTTAGAGATGGGAATGGTTCTACAGCTGATTCTCTATCCACTGGGCTACCTACCTGTTGGCCTGAAAGGTATAGGGAGAAATTGTATTTTGGCCAGTAAGTGGTCCCTAAACCCAAGGTCTTTTCAGTACCAATTAATTTTGCTTCCCCCATATCCCCATCTTTTCCACTTGACTTCCCCTGCCCCAGACCTCCTAAAAAAAAAAAGTTTAAGAAAGAAAAAAAGAACCCTAACTCTACGTTTCAGATCTGTGCACAACACCCACCATCAGGTGCTGACATCATTCTCTCTTTTGGAAGCTGATTTGAGGAGTGAAGATTCTCTCCAATGGGACTGAACAAACCTGAAAGCTTACCCCCACAGGTCTTGGATGCCAGGGCTTAGGGTCCTGAGATTATAATGACCTGTATATTCTATCACCCTTCTGAACAATCCCACATTACTTTGTTTCTGTTTATTAGACAGATCTTCGATCCCCAAAGTGGAAACTGAGGTTCAAATAGATGATAAACACTAGAGGACAAATACTGTCCTCAAGGTACCCTGAACTAACCATTAATGACATTCTCTGCCTTAAAGGTGTTGCAAGGCTCAAATGAGGTAATGCATGTAAAACACTTTGCAAACCTTGAAAGCTAGTTATCATTATTATCATTATCCTGCAGTTCATCAGGCCTTTAGTCTAAAGAAGGCTTTATTCCCTGGGTCTTCTACTAAACTCTTGCTGAGCTCAAGCAATGTATGTTGGTAAATGTTTAACTCTGGGAAAAACAATGTAAGCACACATACTTTCAAATTTAATCTGCATTATTAACACTTTCTAAAAGAAGTCAAGCCCTGATTTGTAGCATTTGCTCATTTCTGAGGTGTAAATACTCACAAAGAAAATTTAACAATCATTCTGCCAAGCTGGTTAGAGTTGGCTTCAGCACACCCTACTCTGAGTCTACCTTTCCTCTGACATGCTAGTGGCCCATAGCAGAGTGTTTGTGTGGTCTCCATTTCTATTCCATCAATTGGATAGTAAATAAGCATAACTTGCTACTTCCCAGAGCTCACGCCTAAAGAAAGCCTCTCCACTTGGTATGTTCATCTATTTTTGCTCTAATGACTTATTGGTCATTCGCCTGGTATACCTGGTACACCTGGTTAGGTGTAGCTATGGAGGAGTATATTCTTCCTTGGAGAGGGAAGAAAGATTGTATGAAATAGTCGTTTGTCCTAAGTGCAGTTCAGAAGATGGTTTGGGAAGGGGAGTATGGATGGGATCCATCCCTCTTGCCCTCCCCTCTTCAGTGCTTCTTCAACATTATCACTTCTTGATTCTTTTCTCTCATTTTATCCTCTCTTTAGTAACTCCTCGCTGTCCTTGGCTGGAGGGAAGACCTAGAAAAATCAGACTCATGGTTTGATTAGGCCTAAACATACTCTTCTTACTTCTTTTTTGACAGATAGTGTGATCAACCAACTCTTCCCCTGCTCTATAGACTCCAGCCTTATCACCAATAGGCTTGGCCATGATTACTCAGATCATCCCACCCAACAAACTCTGGTAGGCTTCTATCATTTTACAACCACCTTTATGTCAATCTCCCCATATCAGTTCTAGGGTGTCCCAATCTGATACTGAGGGGTGTGTACCCTCCCCTGCTGATACTTCCTTTGCTTCCCACATGAACTTGGCTGTGTTTTATCTGGGGAGGTTTTGGTTTCTGTTTCTTTTTCTTGAACATGGGTTGGGAAACAAGACTTAACTGTATGCAAACCGCTAAGAATGACAGAATTTCATCGTAGAAACAGAGGTGGTATGAGTTATAGAATCATAGACTATCAGACTGGAACAGTCTAGTTCAGCAGTTCTTAAACTTCTTGGTCTCAGGACCCCTTTATGCTCTAAAAAATTATTGAGGACCTCAAAAAGCTTTTGTTCACATGTTACATCTATCAATATATTTACTATATTATAACTAAAAACTGATAAATTTTTAAAATATTTAATTCATTAAAAATAACAAAATAAACCCATGAACACAAATTACATTTTAATTATTATTAATACAAATAATATTTCAATGAAAAAATAACTATTTTTTCTAAAATTTAAAAGCAAAACAGTGAGAAGAGTTGCATCGACTTATGTATTTTTGCAAATCTCTTTCATGTCTGGCTTAATAGAACACAACTAAAATTTCATATCTGCTTCTGCATTCAATATGTTGTGATATGTTGGTTGACACATATGAAGAAAATCTGGCCTCATATAGCTATGTAGTTATTAAAGGGAGAAGTACCTTAATAGCAAGGGCACAAAATTTTATTAATTTTAGGTAAATGGAAGACAGTGTTGGTGATGAGAGGGTCATGTGATATACATATCTTCAACAGACCTTTGCTGTTGCTGTTTCTGACTCCATTCCCTCCAAGGATTTCTTACCATGTCTGATAGTCTGTGTCTCCTCTGACATTAATGTCATCTAGAATTACAAGCTTGTCCTTTTTCAGCACACTGATGATTAGGGTCTCCAGGTCTTCATAAAATTTTCTTTGACCTCATCAGGGTTGTCATGGTGTGAGCATATGCACTGATGATGGTGGTGTGGCATTTTCCTGCAAGTGCCAATAGCATTGTCATGAGCCTGTCATTTAATCCTTTTGGTAGGCATACAAGCTTGTTGTTTAGATTAGATTTGATTGTAAAACCTACACCAGCTTCCTGGCTCTCCTAATCATGGTGACCATTCCAGAAAAACATGTATTCAGTTCTGACTTTGGTAAGCTGGCCTTCATTTGCCAGCCTTGTTTCACTCAGGGCTACTATTTGGATGCGATACCTGCTGAATTCTCTCGCAACAGGAACCATTCATCTTTCAGGTCTACTGGATTTCTTGTTGTCACATTCTGTGTAGCAATGGTGAAAGGAATCATCTTCACAAAAGTTTTTGTACATTTTTTGTGTGTGTGTTTTGACTACAGAGTAGGATTCCTGCCAGCCGTGGTAAGCAAGACAGGGTTAGGTTTGGTGAAGCAGACAATTTTTAGGGCACTCTTTTCTAGACCCTTCCTCATGCCACGACGTGAGCATTGGGGTCCTTAATAAAAGGCTGCTCGGACCCCCAGGGGCCTGCCGAGTCCCACTGTTGCTTCAGTCCAGTGAGAAGAGGACCCTATCCCCTGAGCCACCTGTGTGCAGGGTTGTGACTATAGCTCCCAATGTATCTGTACCTGTTGCTTTATTGTTTGCCTATCACCATAGGACTCTGAGGTAGGTAAAAATGGTAAAATGGTTTGGGTAATGTCTTCTGACTCATGCACAGATTAGATGTAAATGAGGCAGAGTTGCATAAAGTTGTCAGTCTCACTCTCTTCCAGCGTCATCAAAGTTCAGTAGCAAGATAAAAGTCAAGACAACTGGCAATGGCTCAAGATGCAGTGGATGGCTTTGGAGTCTTCAGTGTCTGACCAGGCTCTAAGTGTTCCACACGCCTGCTTCAGCTGCCTTCATGGTTGTTGGAACAAATTGTTTTCACCTGCCCATTCTACTTCACATGCTTGGGGTAGACACCCCCCTAACCCACCAACAGGTTCGAGGCCCCTTGGTGACCTCAACCTAGTTTAGACTGTCTGCTGAAATGGTTTACTACACTGTGGCTACTGTGCATGCTATAGGTTCTTGGAACTACAGGTAAGAGTTGGTGGCAGGTGGACACCACAGCTGGGAAGGACCCCTGAAAAAGGGCTTGGAAGTTGCCATACCAGAAGTACTTATCTTCCCTGAATATCCATATATCCCACTATGTCTCAGGCACTGTGGAAAGCACTTTAAGAATATCTCACTTAATCCTCACAACAACCTTGTGAGGTGGGTGCTATTATTATCCCTATTTTGCAGATGAGGAAACTGAGGCAAATAGAAGTTAAGTGACTTGCTCAGAGTCCTACAGCTAATAAGTGCTTCCGACACTAGCAGTGTGACCCTGGGCAAATCACTTACTCTTCTGTGTCTCAGCCTACTCATCTGTAAAATGAGGGGGTTGGATTCAATGGAGCCAAGGATCCCTTCCAGTTCTAAATCTTATGACATTCATTTTAAAAATTGCTTTTTTTTTTTTACATAAATGAAGAATCTTTAAGGATATTTCCTCAAGTGGAGAAGATGCTATTGTGTTAAAAAGAGAACTAAATTTAGAATCAAAAGATCTGGATTTGAATCTAAAATCTGACTCTTACTAGGTATATGACCTGCTCTGCACCTCAGTCAGTTCTATAAAACGTGGGCGATAATATTTCAGCTATCTACCCCATAGAGCTGGTATGAGAAAAATGCTATGTAACCCTCAGAGTGTCAACTAAATGAGTAATTATTTAGTACTTTCTCCTCAGGGTGGTTGTAAGGATCAGACGACATCACACAAATGTAAACTACTTTGCAAATGATAGACTACTATATAATTGTCAGTTGCTGCTGCTGCTATTACTATTAATTTGTTGTTGCTCAGTCATTTTCAATTGTGTCCAACCCTTCGTGACCCCATTTGAGGTTTTCTTGCAAAGATACTGGAGTGGTTTGCCATTTTCTTCTCAAGCTCATTTTATAGATGAAGAAACTGAGGCAAAGAAGTTTAAATGACTTGCCCAGAGTCACACAGCCAGTAAGTGTCTGAGGCTGGATTTGAACTCACAAAAATGAGTCTTCCTGACTTCAGGCCTTGTGCTCTATCCACTGTGCCACCTAGATGCTCCTACTATTAATTAAGATAACCTTATTATAGTAGATAGAGAATGCTCAGGAAGGTCCTACTGTCAGGAACACTGCAATTCAAATTCCCTTTCCCTTCAAATTCCCTAGCTATGGGAGCCTGAAAAACCTCTTAAATTCTCTGTGACTCAAGAAATTCCCTAGCATTTACTCTGTTAGGCCATACATTGAGTTTTGATCTCTATTGGTGGAAGACATTCCCATACTGAGAGTTCCTTGCACTGAATCACAGATCCTTCCAGGATTTGTGCATTACTAATTTAGTGGGCTTTCCAAGAGATAGAGGAATAGAAGGTATTGGCCCTTCTTATAAACTACCAGTGGAAAAACAAACACCTAAGATATATTTTCTTAACTCTCTATTATTCCCAATTCTCCCCATTCCCAGGGAAAAAAAGAAAGGAAAGAAGAGATAACTGTTTTGAATGACCTGTGAAGGGCTGCTCCCCATGGATTTCTGTCAGAGAGAGAGGCCAGGGCTGTTTCCCTCCCGAATGTACAGTCTGCTTCACCCACACGTGTCCCTCACCATGTGGTCTGGGTTGGAGCCATGGGACAGGCAAGGAACAGAGCCAGGGTGGCTGTTGCTATAGTGATTTTGATCTTTGGTCCAGGGCCCTGGATCGAGGCTGTCTTTACTGTATGTCTGGGGGCAGTGCAGGGTGAGTCTGCCAGGAGTGACTATATATACATATGCTCACAGAAAACCCAGAACAAAGAGAAGCTGCCCTCCCTTCAGCAGCTTGGGAGGACATGCTGTTCGGCCACCAGGAGCTTGACCAGGAGACTCAAGTTCCTGTGATCTGGCAAGTTGTGACCATCAGGGAGAGGGAGAAAACACTAGCTTTTATTTCAGAAAAGCTGATTTGAAAACATTAATAGTTCCTGTGACTATCAGTTCTTGAGAATTTTATCAAAATTCCAGTGCCCTTTCCTTTTGAATCTAGTCTCACTGTATGGCTGGAAGTGTGGGCTTCACTGGTGATCACAGACACAAATGAAGGTTAGAAGATTCAGTCTTTCCACAGAAAAATTCCTTCTGCAGTGTGTGTAAATTGGCTCTCAGACCCTCTTTCCACTACAAAGAGACTGACTGGGTCTCTATTCCTTTTGTCATTTATACACGTCAAATGTGCATTTTCCTTGGACAAATTTGGCTACATTGGATATCTATCATCTGAATGAATTTAGTGCTGAGAAAAATGAACTGCTAATAGTTTTGAATATTTTCCTCACAGGTTAGAAAGTCTTGGCCTCAACTGTCTTGGATATTGGAATCCTGAACTCTCTCTGATTGGTAGCTTTTTAAACTACACCATGATGGATGATGATGAGACTCAAGTGGAATTTACAGATGGCGCTCCAGCAGTGATATGGGTGATGCAGTCTCACTAACAGACAAAAAAACACTCCAGAGTTTCAGTGGATGGAGAAAAAATATTGCAGCAACATTTTAAAGCTCAGACATTCTATTTTAATGAAAATATACCTTAGCACAAATAGAAAATAGATGAAAATATTACATATTTATCATTCAGGAATCAGTACTCAAATTCATACTCCATACATTTACCTATGAAATCCTTTGTGTAGATTCATTTAGCCTTTTTTTCCTTAGAAAAGACATCTTGAATGTGTAGGTCTTTAGGCTATCAATTGTTATATGATTATGGTGATGTTCTTACAGAAGATGATGGTGGACTGTTCTGAGTGGTGGACCGTTCTGAGTGGTGTCACCTTATATACCCACCAGAGGCAGTGGAGGGAAAAACCATCCCAAGAGTATCATCTATACACAGGAGAGGATAATGAAGAAATGAAAAAATGGGTCAGATCTGCTAACATATCTATAGAAACGATTCAATATCAGTGGAACCACAAGTCTTAGATCTTAACATTTCAATTCCCAATGTGCTAAAGGGTATGAATCGAGACAAAGAGGAAGAATAGATGAACCAGATGAAATATACATGGAAGAAAACTGTGTTGAAGGTGAACAACTGGTAAAGTCACATTAGATTTTACTATGGGGGAAAATTATGGAGAGAGCATGAATAACTATTGATCAATATAAGATCTCTATGAGAATGATCTATATACATATTGAAGATATTCTTGATGAAAATGTGCAAAGGTAACAAGAAGGCTTTCAGAAATGCAATTCAACATTAGACCACATTTATACACACAATGGACTGAAAAGTGCAAAGAATACTATATTCCACTTTGCTTATTGTTTCCTTATTATATAAAATCATTTGATTTATAGGGCAAAATATAACCTCAAAGGTTCTTCTTCCAACAAGATGCCTCCTATGCACATATTAAGATAACAATAATAATAGTAATAATAATAGTTAACATTTACATAGCACTTACTATGTGCCAGGTACTATGCTTAGCACTAATTAAAAATGATACTCAAATCAATATCAAATGAGGTATGAACAAGGAAAAAATATGCATCACTGGGGGCAGTGCAGGGTGAGTCTGCCAGGAGTGACTATACATACATACGCTCACAGAAAACCCTTATATCATCAAGGTGTTTGCCACTGCTATGGAGGATGTCCAATGCAGAGTCCAAATGCAAGAGGGAATCCCTGTAGATGTTCATATTTAAAAGTGATATTTTGGTATTTGTATGAAGTTCCAGAATACTTCAGAGTTTTGTAACTGAGACCTACAACAACTTCAAAGAGTTTGGGATAACTATCTACACAGGAAAAACTAAACGGATGAAAAAAAAAAGACTTTTGTTCCAATTTTAATATGAAATTAGATGAACTTGTGTTCAGGTTCTATCTCTAATACATACTGGCTATGTGCTCTAGGCAAGTCACAGAACCCTTCAGTGGCCCAATTAACTTTCTAAGATCAGAAATTATAAGGCTTCCTAAGACTATGGGTTACAGAGAAGGTACCAATCTCAACTGATAGAGGGAACTTTCTCACCACCATCTCCTTACACCAGTAAAAGCATAGGTCTAATTAAAAAAAATTTTTTTTATGATAATGCTGTGTAGTTGTGAATCACTTGATATTAGAATCTCTGAGGAATCAACATTGCAGCTAATATATATATATATATATATATATATATATATATATATAATGCCACCCCCAATTAAAGTGTGAGCTTCTTGAAGTAGGGACTGTCTTGCCTTCTTTATTTGTACCTCCATTGCTTAATACAGTGTTTGGCACATAATAAGCACTTAATAAATGTGGTGTTTTTTTTTTCATTCATGCCTTCACTCATCAATGGAAAGATGCATGACAGGTATAAGTAGGCTGCTGTGTTTTACCAATTATGCTTTGCATGCAAAAAGTGGCATGAGAAGTATTACCCAGCAGATACAGGAGCAAAAAAAAGAGGTAGGTTGGTCATATAGTGAGAGCAAGGGGAAAATGAATAGCCCAAAGGCTTCGCTAGTACTCACAAAATATTAAATGACCTAGAGGTAGGCCTCCAGAATATTTGTTGAACTTTCTATGGGAGATTTATGGGAAGATATGGATAAAAATTGGTTAGAGTGAGGGAGGTTTGGAGGGACTGTAGTCAGTAGCATAGGAAGGAGTACCTTCGTCAGTTCGATAATAGATTTACTGAAATACTAAAGGAATATGGTGATGATAATACTTACTGAACAAGTGAAGAACCACAATGACCATTATAGATATGAAAAGACTTTCAGGCTGAGCTCGAATACTTTGAACATCTGAGCATTCATACTGGAGAGAAGCCCTATAAATGGTTTGATTGTGGGATGGTCTTCTACCAGAAGTCATACCTTATCAAACATCAGAGAATTCATACAACAGAGAAACTTCATGAATGCAATCAATGTGCAAAAACTTTCAGACAGAACTTCCAACTTGCTGTGTTTCAGGGAATTTATATTAGATAGAATGAGCTCTCCTTATGGGAGAGTTCAAGCAGGGAGAGATTCTGTTCTCAACCAAGGGAAAATTCACTAACATCTATAGGGAAGGAAGCTAGAGATCAGGGACACATTGAGGAACCTGCTTCCCCTACAAGTCTGCAAGACAGTCATTCTTTTTCTCCTCCCTGGAGTTATCAATCTCTAAAAGAGTTTGAAACATAAGAATCTGAAAAAAAAAAAGAAGAATGTCTCTTCTCTCCAAAGGCTCTCATACCAACTCTACCCTTCATGCAAGCATATACTGTCAAGTGAGCATTTTCTCTATCAGTTAGGAGAATCTCGTTGAAAATGCTCCAGGCTTGGCCAGAAATATGGGTTATAGAGAATTAAAATATTTTTGAATTAATGTGACAAAACTACTTCATAGTTATTTAAAATCCCCATTAGGCTCCATTTTGTATCATTTATAAAATCATTTTTTGATATAAGTTAAGATTTTTCGTGATTAATTTCTTTCAAAAAGTAGCCCTAATTAGAAAGCAGACTCCAAAGGTGACAGTTACTTTTGAAACAACTGAATGTCAATTCTAGTTCATATGGGGCTTAGCTGAGCCACTGATTGGAAGAGAAGGAGGAAGTTTGGAGTGAACTTTCCCCCAGAAACATTTTTTTTTTAACGTAAAGATGAATGGGTGTTCAGGCACAGAAAATTCTGGAATTGGAAATGACACTCACCCTGTTGATATAAAAACACAGACAGGAGTGTCACGTTCTTCTGCTTCTATAATGGAAAAGGTAGAAAAAATTAGAAAACAAGGAGGGAAAAACTGGAGAGATGCCTATCCTTGTCCCCATTTGCAGTGTTTTTCTTCTACAGGATGAGACGGGGTTGTTGAAGAGGGCAGTTCCATAGTGAGAGTCCACTGGTTCCCAGCAGAGTGAAAAATCTCATGGCATTCAGAAGGCTAACTAAAGAAGATAAATATCTACTGACTGCAAAAGAAAAAAAATCAGTAGGAACTTTGAGACGTGTAATATTCCCTTCAGTCTTGTCGAGGGATCTAGGACCGAGAGTCTTATATAATGCCAGTTAAAGTCTATTGAATTGGGAACAAAAAGGAAAAAAAGACCACATTGCCTCAGTTTTCCTACCCAAGTAGAGGCTAGAAGTGTCAGATAGTGTCATACTGAAGGGGAGTGGGTATAGGGGCAGTGATGTGAGGGTAAGGACACAGGAAATGCTGGCCTGAGGCACTAGAGACAGATGGCAGGTCTGTCTTAGAAGACATAGGCAGTAGTTTGCAACAGAATCAGAGTTCAAAGAATGAGCAAAGAGAAGTGACCTCAGAGTGGGGAAAGAGTTGAGACTGACGGTTATGATGTCAAGATTACAATTGACACAAATTGCTTCACTCATTTCCTTGTGGGCATATACTTCCTTTTAAGTTTGGTTTCATGTTTGTTACTTTCTCTTGTTGTTCAGTTGTTTTTTAGTCATGTCTGACTCTTTGTAACCCCATTTGGAGTTTTCTTGGTACAGATACTGGAGTGGTTTATCATTTCCTTCTCCAGATTATTTAACAGATGAGAAACTGAAGCAAAGAGAGTTAAGTGACTCACCCAGGGTCACACAGTTAGTAAGTGTCTGAGGCAGGATTTGAACTCATGAGTCTTCCTGGTTCTAAGCGTGGTGTGCTATCTGCTGCACCACCTAGTTGCCCTTAGTTTCTAGCTTCCCTACATTAGCACAACTGGATATCCTCTATCTAGTGCCAGTAACATTACTGTCCAAGGAGTGATTTCTAGAAGATAGTGGACACCACCTCACCTAGAGTTATGTATGGATTCCAGTATGGACTTGAACTTTGTGCAAAGAGAGGTAGAATGAGTTCTAAAATAATAGTCTAAGATCTACAGGTGAGATTAGTATTGAAACAGAAAGTCAGAAAGTATAGCAACTAATAATTATTGAGGAAAAGTACCTCATTATATCATTATTTTCTTTAAATGTTATTTATGTAACCCATGGCCCATTTGCCTAAGACTTTCTTCATTGGTGGAAATGTATTACTCAATGTTACATGCATGCATGAGGAGGGGGGTGAGGTGAAATTGGTAAGATCTTAGAAAAAAAGAGATCCTGGTCTTCTGGCTTCTAAAGTATTGAGAAAGAAGATATGTGGCTCCAGATTCTTTTCAGGTTCCTGAAAAGGTTACTCTGGGAAGAAGCCAACTTCTCAATTTTGTCCCTATCCATGGCTTGCTATACTAGAAAATTCCAACAATTTCCCCTTGTGTAGGATATGGGACTCTTGCTCTTGGTTGAGCTGAATTATCTTGCTCCCAATGGGAGAGCTCAATAACTTTATATGTCGTCTGACAAAGACTGAGCTCCAGTCTTACATCTCCAACTGTCTGTTGGACATCTTGAACTGGATGTCCCATAGCCATCTTAAACTCAACATGTCCAAAATTGGACATTTCCTTTCCCCTGAAAAACCCTCCCTTCTTGTTAACATCTCAGTTACTATAGAAGGCATAACCATCCTTTCAGTCACTCAGATTCACAACCTAGATGTCATTCTCAATTCCTAATCTCTCTCACCCCCATATACAATCTGTTGTCAACTCATGTCGTTTCTATCTTTCTATTTTTATCTCTCATATATTCCCTTTTCTCTCCTCTGACACTGCCACCCCCTTGGTGTAAACCTTCATTACCTCACATCCGGACTATTGCAGTAGCCTGCTAATTGGCTTCTTTGTCTCAAGTTTTTCTCATTCCAGTCCATCTTCCACTCACCTATCAAAATTATCTTCCTTTTTTTCTTTTTGGTTAGGCAATGGGGTTAAGTGACTTGCCCAGGGTCACACAACTAGTAAGTGTTATGTGTCTGAGGCTGGATTTGAACTCAGGTCCTCCTGAATCTAGGGCTGGTGCTCTATCCACTGTGCCACCTAGCTGCCCCCAAAATTATCTTCCTAAGGCACAGGTTGATCATGCCATTCATTTCCCACCCCCCAATAAACTCAAGTTGCTCCCTATTTCCTTTAGGATAAAATATTAAATACTCTTTAGGGCTTTTAAATTCTTTCTCAACCTTTCTGACTTTCTAATCTTCTTATGCTTTACTGCCCCCACATATTATAGGATCAGTGACACTGGCCTTCTTGCTATTCTTCTCACAAAACACTCCATCTCCTGATTGTGCATTTTTACTGGCCATCCCTTTTGCCAATAATTTTCTCCCTCTTCATATCCACCTCCTGGCTTCCTTTAAGTCTTAGCTAAAGTACTTCCTTCTACAAGAAGCCTTTTCCAAATCCTCCTCAACCTTAGTACATTCTCTCTGAGACTATTTATCCTGTAGATTTATGTAATTTTGTAAATCCCCAATTTATCCTGTATATACCTTTTTTTGGACCTCGTTGTTCTCAAGTTGTCTTCCCATTAACCAACCAACCAACCAATCAATCAACATTAAGTGCCTACTATGTGTCAGGCTTTGTGCTGGAATGTGAGCTCCTTGAGGGCAGGGACTTGACTTTGTTGCTTTTTTTTTTCTTTTTGCATCCCTAGTGCTTAGCTAGTGTCTGGCTAAGTAGTCTCAAGTTATAGTCTGATCCAGGCTGAGTACAGTAGGTCTATTAATCCTTATTCTTGGATACTCTGCCTCTTTTAACACAGCTTAAGACTATATTAGCTCTCGCAGAGACCTTTTATCACTGTTACCTCAAACTACATTTGTAGCCTACTAAAACCTCCAGATCTTTTTCAATGACCTGTTCTCTAGTCAAGCCTATCCCATCTTAAACTTTATTTTTTTTAACCCTAAGAGTAAGATTTTACATCTCTCCAAATTAAATTTTGCCTTATGGGATACAAAAAGTCCATGGAATACATTGGTTCTCACAATAATTCCCAATCCCTGCCTTCTCAAATGAACAGTGAGATATAAGTAACAATTAAAAATTCCTAAAAGAGATGGGAAATACCTTCATCCAAGAAAAAGATTTGTGAAATAACAGTGGAGAGCTAAGTGAAAAATTCAGTTCCCTGGCCCTGCCAGGTTTGATCAACTTTGTTGGCTTCTATCTCTTCTAGCCCTCTCCAGAGTGGCTTTTCATTAAAAAAAATATTGAATTCACTCAGTACAACTTACTAGAGAGGGTGAAAACTATGTAGGATGTAGATCTAGCAGTATAGAGCTGATTTTTCCATACTGAGGAAAAGGGGAGAGGATTTAAATGTAGCAATCATCCTCCAATGAAATTTCCACTAATTAGGAAGCCAGTTGGATACCCTCCCAATCCTCTATACAAGGAGGGCTTTGAAATCACCAATGCCTGGAGTTCTGGACAGGATAAAACACTACAACAATGGTTAAGGAAGAGGAAAAACAGTGTGGATGCCTAAAACAATGCTACAGGATTGGAAGTGAAGGGATGGGTTGCAAGAAGGCTGGATGAGGAAGTATGGGAATAAGCATAGCCCACAAACAGAAAAAAACAGTTGTAAAAAAAGAAGGGAAAAAAGAAGGAACATATCAATTAATCAATCAACATGCATTTATTAAGCTCCTCCTATGTAGGAGGCACTGGGGATACAAAGACAAAAAAAATGAAACACTCCTTGCCCTCAAGGAGTTTACATTCTATAGCAGGAGGTAACATGTATATATCAATAATTATATACAAAATAAACAAATTTTGAGGAGGAAGCACTAACAACTGTTGTCATTAAGAAAGGCCTTATGTATAGGATAATACTTGGGTAGTCAAATTAGAAAAATACAAAACACAAGGAAGAAGTTTTAAGCAATGATGGAGAAGGTATAGGGATAGGCTGAGATCTGTGATTTCATTAGTACAGGGAACTCCCAAGAGAGGAAACTCCTTCAACCAATGAAGGTTGGCACCCTCTATTCATCTCATAGTCAGAGTTATCTAGAGTACCAACAGGTTAAATGATGCGCACAGGGTCAAAAAGCCAGTATATCATTGGCCATTTAAAATATACAAAAGAGGCACTCTCTCCAGTAGAAGAATTTGAAAAAAAAGAAAGGCAGGTTTGTAACTTTAAAATATAGATTATATATTTAGAGCTGGAATGAACTTTTAGGAACCATTTAATCCAATACTCCCATTTTACAAAAGAGGAAACTGAGACCCAGAGAGATTAAGGGACTTTCACAAAGTCACAGACAATAACATGGGAGAGGACTGGGATTTAAACCTAAGACCTCTTAACTGCAAACCCAGCACATTCTTCCCCGTACCATACTGCCCATCAATGTAGGGGAAAATTTGGGCAAAGTTCTTCTCCAGGATGAGAGAAGGAAGGGTAAAAACAGATAAATTAGAAGGAAGAAAGATAACAACTTGAGTAAATTCAACAAATTTGGGAGATAGTAGGGAAGTGGGGTGGCAGGTAGGATTGGGATTGAATTAGTATAGGCAAAATTAATTACAGGGGCCAATGGCTGACTTACAAAAGAAAGGAGTGGAGAATCAACATAAAAGAATTAAAAGTCCTTGACACCCAACAAATGATAAACAAATGTGAAAAGACAAAACATACACATCTTTAATAAACTGTGGTAAAATAATAATAATGTAATTAATACAAGGAATGCTAGTAAAAGACAGAGACCTAAATGGAAACTAAGTAATGATATCCTATATAATGACTTGGCTAAAAAACCAACTATAGAAACAATAGTTATGCAAAAATAGTATGATAACAATGAGATAACATGCCAGAGTTTTTGGAATCAAGTTGAAGTAACCCTCAGAGGAAAAATTTTATTTCTGCAAATATATAAGAACAAAGTAAAAGAAGAAAGGTTTAATAAACTAAGCATACAATTTTAAAGAAAAATAGTAAATAAACAAATATATGAAGCCAAAACAAGAATAAAAGGCTAAATCTTACAAATTAAAGGAGCAATAGATAAAATTGAAAACAGAAAATTATAGACTTGACAAAACTAAGAGCTTTTTCAGAAAGGATAACCAAAGAATTATATTGAGTGAGCAAAACAAAAAATAAAGGAGATGAATTCACAATTAACAGAGGCAATAAAAAGAAATATCAAGAACAACTATTCAAAATCATATATCTCAATTACTATAATTACATGCCAGCAAAACTGAGAAGTTAAAGAAATGATTATAAATGATGATAAAAATTTTTAATTCAAATATCACAGGGGAAACAAAACAGTATAGATGGTAAATTATAAGTAAATTGTACCAAATATTTAAAGAGTAATCAATATCTATGTCACAAAAATTATTCTTAATAACTGAGAAAATAGACATGGCAACAAACTATTTTTGAGACAAATATGATCCTGTTACCAAACCAGAAAATTATGAAGCTGAGAAAGAGAATTGTTAGAGTATAATCTCATTAATATGAATATTGAAGCAAAACAATTTAAATAAAAACATAACAAAGAATCTAAAATAACATATCCAAAAAATTATTCAGTATGACCAGGTTGAATTTATGCCAGAGATGCAAGACTCATTCAATATTAAGTAAATGATTAGCATTATTAGTCATAGAAACCTTAAAACCAAATGTGCATATCAACTCACAGAGAAAAAACCTTCTACACAATATAATGCTCTTGAATGTTAAGATCCATAAAAAGCATAGGTGCAGAAGTCTCTTTCAATATAGTCAGAAGTTTATTTCTAAAACCAAGAGTGAATATTACCTACAGTGACAAAACACTGAAAAGTTTCCCATTCAGGGAGGCTAGGTGGCACAGGGTGGCTAGGTGATATAGTAGATACAGTGCTGGACCTGGAGTCAGGAAGACCTGAGTTCAAATTTGACCTCAGACACATACTAGCTGTATGACCCTGGGCAAGTCACTTAACCCTCTTTGCCTCAGTTTCCTTATTTGTAGAATGAGCTGGAGAAGGAAATGGCAAACCACTCCAGTATTTCTCCACCAAAAAAACCCCAAATGGGGTCATAAAGAGTTGGACATGACAGAAACAACTCAACAACACAGATGCAAAACAATGATGCCCCCTCTACCCACTATGATTTTATATATTTCCAGAAATGTTAGCTCTAACAAAAAGAAATGAAAATTATGAATATCAGCAAAAAAAGAAATAACATCCCTACTTTCAGACATCAGATATTAGGTATACACATGTACTTACGGGGGTGTGTGTGTGTGTGTATTTATACATATAGATCAGGATAACTGGAGATGGCCCAGGATGCAGTAGGAGACCTTGACCTTTTTAAGCTAAGGTCTTTTCAGGTTCTCACTTTGAGTGAGGCAATGCCCATGCAGTGATTAGGCCTATTTAAGGAGCGAGTCAAAGGATGGACCCTTTAATCAAAAAACAAAGAAAAAAGAAAAAGAAATCAAAGTAGGAGGGGAAGATCCTCCAGGTTGCTGGCCAAAAGAGGAACAATACTATTTACATTCACTCTGAGCTATCAGGGCCTAAAAAAATAACCATTAAGTGGTGCTTGGGCAGGGTCCTGTTGTTGGCCAATCAATGAGAGCCACAGTGAATTTAGTTTAAGGTGTGTCTTTTGTTTTTTTTTTTTTTTTTGACTAGGCAATGGGGTGACGTGACTTGCCCAGGGTCACACAGCTAATAAGTGTTACGTGTCTGAGGCCAGATTTGAGCTCAGGTCCTCCTGAATCCAGGGCCAGTGCTCTATCCACTGTGCCACCTAGCTGCCCCTAGTGGGAGACTTTTTAAGTTAAGGTCTTTCTGAGTTCTCACTTTGAGCAGGGCAGCACCCATTCAGTGATTAGGCCTGTTTCAGAAGTGAGTCAATATTTTCAACAATTCTTTTGGGACAATCCAACATTTTTTTTTTTTTTTTTGGTTGGGCAATGGGGTGACGTGACTTGCCCAGGGTCACATAGCTAGTAAGTGTTATGTGTCTGAGGCTGGATTTGAACTCAGCTCTCCAGAATCCAGGGCCAGTGCTTTATCCACTGTGCCACCCAGCTGCCTCAACAATCCAACATTTTCAACAATTCTTCTGGGACAATAATATTCCATTACATTCATATACCACATATTTTTTGTTTTAATTTTCTCTCAATTTATGGGAAATCTCATAGTTCATTACTACAACAAAAAGTGCTACTACAAATATTTTTACACTCATGGGACCTTTCTCTTCCTATTTGTTCTTTTTGGAGTATATGCCTGTTACTGGTATCACTGGGTCAAAAGGTATATACACAATTTCATGACTTTTTTGATTTAATTCCAAATTGCTTTCCAGACTGGTCAGACCAATTTACAATGTAATCAACAGGGTTGTAGTGTTCCTGCCCTCCTATATATCTTCCAACAATTTTCATTTTCCTTATCTTATCATCTCAGCTAACCTGATAGGTGTGAAAGGGACCTTCACAGTGGTTTTAATTTGTAATTTCTCTTATTATTAGTGATTTGAAGAATTTCCTCATGTTTCTTGATAGCTTACATTTCATCTTTTGAGAACTGCCTATTCATATGTTTTGACCATTTGTCTATTAGGAAATGGCTCTTACTTTTATATATTTGAATAAACTCTTTATATATCTTGCATATTAGATCTTTTGCAAAGATTACCCCAAGTTAACTATTGTAATTCTAATTAGTCCTTCTCATTCTAATCACATTGATCTTATTAGTACATAAAATTTCAAAATTCATGCAATCAAAATTATCTCCTATGATCTTTTCTTTCCTTTGTTTGGTTTAGAACTTTTTTGCAGTCCATAATTGTGAAAGGTATCTCATTCTGCTTCTCTAATTTGTTAACCATTTGGAGCATATTGTGGTGTGTAATGTATTTTGGTTTAAATCTCATATCTCCCAGAGCAGAAATTAAGTTTAGACCAGCGTTTTAGACCATTTACCACAGTATGTTCCAAATGAAATGGACCTTAATAGAAAGGTCATATCATTAAGAAAAATTAGGAGATAAAATTTGCATCAAATATACCTGAGTCTGATATAAAAATATGTAGGGAAATGACAAATACACACACACACACACACACACACACACACACATGACCAAGAGGCATTCTCTAATAGATAAGTGATTCAAAATACAAAGTTTTTTTTAAAAAGAGTAATTGTTAACAATCATATGAATAATTGCTCCAAATCAGTAGTAATTAGAGGTTAGGATCTAGACCTTTGATTTCACTGATGTCAGGAACTTTTGATATTTGTAAACTCTCTCTAGTAATGCAAGTTGACACTTCTCTGCAACTAATAGTCTTACAAAATTTCTTCCTGCTAAGAGGTTAAGAGGCTTTATGACAAATCATAGACCCAGTATGTGTGAAAAGCAGGACTTGAACCCAATTTTGTTAACTAAGTCATTATGCAAATTAAAACAACTGTAATGTTGAACCTCATATCCCTGAAGGTGTCAAAAATTAATAAAATATGGAAAAAGCCAATACTGGGGAAGCTCTGAGAAAGTATTCTCACTAATACATTTTTGGTGTAGCTATGAAATGGTTGAACCTTTTATTTATTTGTTTCTAGTTTTCAACATTCACTTTATAAGATTTTGAGTTCTAAATTTTTCCCCTTCCCTCATCTCCCCCTTCCTCAAGATGGCATGCAATGTGATATTGGCTATACATGTACAATCATATCAAACATATCTCCACATTAATCATGTTGTAAAGAAGAATCAGAACCCAAGGGAAAAAACACAGGAAAAAAAAAGAGAGAAAATAGTATGTTTCAATCTACATTCAGACTCCATAGGTCTTCTCTGCATGTGGATAGCATTTTCCATCTTTAGTCTTTTGGAATTGTCTTAGATTATTGCATTGTTGAAAAGAGCTGAGTCTATTAAAGTTGGTCATTGCACAATGTTGCTGTTACTGTGTATAATGTTTTGCTGGTTCTGCTCACTTCACTCAGCATCAGTTAATGTAAGTTCTTCCAGTTTTTTCTGAAATCTGCCAGCTCATCATTTCTTATGAAAAAATAGCATTCCATTACATTCATATACCATAACTTGTTCAGCCACTCCCCAATTGATGGGCATCCTCTCAATTTCCAATTCTTTACTACCACAAAAAGAGCTGCTATAAATATTTTTGTACATGTGGATCCTTTTCCCTTTTTTATAATCTCTTTAGGATACAGACCTAGAAGTGGTATTGCTGGATCAAAAGATATGCACAATTTTATAGCCCTTTGAGCATAGTTTCAAATTGCTCTCCTGAATGGTTGGATCAGTTTACAATGGTTGAACCTTTCTGAAAAATGATTTGGAATTATGCAAGAAAAGTTAGGAATTTTTTTTTTGCCCAATAATACCATATGGAATTTGGTACATATGAGAAAAAGGTCAAAACAAATAAGAAAATTCCTATAGATACAAAAATACTCATAGTAACACTTTTTGCGGTAGCCAAAAACTAAAAAAAAAGAGGGGGATATCTATTAGTTGGAGAATGGTTGGACAAATTGTGGTAAATGAATTAATGGAACATTCTCTTATAATAATAATAATATGATAAATATTATGAACTCAGAAAATTATGAAAAATTTATATAAACAAATACAAATTGACATAAGCAGAACCAGGAGAACAATATACACCATGATGACAATAGCTTGAATGAAAACAACATTACAGATACTTGAACTCAGATTAATTGTAATTGATCAGTCAGTTCTAGGGAAATTATAATAAAACACACTTTCTTCTTCTTGGTAGGGATGTGGCAACCTAGGTATATGGGAAGTTAATTTATCCCATTAAACATGATCACTGTGTTGGATGGCTTTATTGTAAATGCATTTTTTTTCCCTTTTTGGAGAAAAGGGTTCAATGGAAAGGAGATTTAAAGCAGAATGATATATTTTTTAAAGAAATCAACTAAACTTTAAAATAAATACATTAAAAAATAAATTTCACCATCTAAATTCAGCCTAGTGTTCTAGCCTGCCAATATATCTTTTTGAATCCTCACTTGAACAACCAAAGTCTTGGTTATCCTTCTCAGTTTGGTATCATCTCCAAATTTTATAGATGTGTCTTTTATGTCTTTATCCAGGACATTCATAAAAATGGCACAGGGTCAAGGACATATCTCTTCTGGAGATTTAACAGGGTTCTCCCTTCGTAAGGATCACTCTTACAAATAGACATCAAACATTAGAGACTAATCTTTGGGGTGATCGTTCAACCAGCTCAAAATTGATCTAATTATACCATCATCTAACCTACATCTCTCTGCTTTTCTATAAGAATAATATGAGATACTTGATCAGATGCTTAGAAAAAAATCTAGACAAAGTATAGCTACAGCATTTCCTGATCTGCTGGTCTAGTAGCTATCAAAAAAAAACCTCCCAACTCTGTCCAATGCTTAAAATAGTATCTGGTTACATAGTAAGGGCTTAATTAATGCTTGTTGACTTGAAAAAGGATAATAAGCTTAATATGGCATTTCTTAAGGAAGCCATGCTGGCTCTCTGTGATCATTTCAACACGTTCCCTAGAAATCATTTTAATAATACATTCTAAAATTTTGCCAGGAATCAGTTTGGTTCATTGCCCTTACAGATTATACTAACTCTCTTTTTGAAACTGAAGAATATTCAGTCTTTTCCAGAGAGATAATAGATTAAGGGTGAAAATTATGTGTATATTATGTGTGTATACATACATACATATGTATATACACACATACGTGTGTGTGTGTGTGTGTGTGTGTGTGTGTGTGTGTGTATAGGTACTGATGGGTCAAAGGGTAGGCACAGTTTAGTAACTTTGGGAACCTAGCTCTAAATGGCTGGACCAGTTCACAGGTCCACCAACAGTATAATAATATGCCTGTTTTCCCACAACCACTCTAATAATTGTCATTTCCCTTTTTGGTCACCTTTGTTAATCTGAGAGGTATGAAGTAGAACCTCAGGATTGCTTTGATTTGCAGTTCTCTAATTAACAGTGATTTAAAAAAAATGTTTTCATATGACTATTGTTAGCTTGGATTTCTTTCTTTAAAAAGCATCTCTATATTTTTTGACTATAAGATGGGAAATGTTTCTTATTCTTATAAATTTGAATGTTTCTCTTATGCCTAGGAAATGATACCTTTATCAGAAAAACTGACTGCAAAGATTCTTTCCACATTCAGATATCACATCTTGTTAGTTATTTTAAGTGGAGAAGGATGATTTAAATAATTAACTCAATTGATCCCAACCCTTACATCATTAAGAGCAGCTATATACCTTCTTGACAGAGGCAGCTAGGTGGTTCAGTGGGTAGAGCACCAGGCCTGGAGTCAGGAAGACCTGAGTTCAAATCCAGCCTCATATACTTATTTGTTGTGTGATCCTCAACTGTAGAATGGGGCTAATAATAGTACCTATCTCCCAGGATTGTTGTGAGGATCAAATGAGATTGTTGTTGTTCGGTCATTTCAGCTGTGTCCAACTCTTTGTGAACCCATTTGGGGTTTTTCTTGGCAAAGATAGTGGAGTGTTTTTCCATTTCCTTCTCCAGCACATTTACAAATGAGGAAACTGAGGCAAAGAGGGTTAAGTGACTTGCCCAGGATCCCACAGCTAGTGTCTGAGGACACAATTGAACTCAAGTCTTCCTGACTCCAGGCCTGGTGCTCTGTCTAGTGCTCCTCCTAACTGCCCTTCAAATGAGATAATAATTGCAAAAAGTGCTTAACATAATACCTGGCACATAGAAAGTGCTGGATAAATGCTTCTTCCCTGCCCCTTAACTCTCTTAGGTACCCATACCACACTAGTCATTTTCATTCTGTCCCTTCCAGTTTGAAAGTCATTCATCCTCTGGCAGTGAAAACCAAAATGAAGTAAGAGGTGAGCATCAGTGCTTTCTCTTGTCAGGTACCATTATCCAATTCACTTTGAGCCAAAGTATTGAACTTTCTTTGGTCCTCCATCCCCTCTGCCCCCACCTGCCCCAGCTTAAAAAAACCCAAGCAACCAAAGACCTCTTTTTTTTGTTATCCTGTTTTTCTTCTGTTAGCATTAGTTCATTCTTAGGTTTAGCACTCCTGACATTATTCCTGAAGGACCTTGCCAATTTTAAAATTTGTTCTGCATTTCTTTCCTTGCTCTTGTGTTTTAAAAACAAATAAACAAACTGAAATGGGTTGGTTGTCCATCTATCTGAATGTAATCATCTAGACAACCAGCATTCCTTTTTTGACTGGGCAATGGGGTTAAGTGACTTGCCCAGGGTCACACAGCTAGTAACTGTCAAATGTCTGAGACCAGATTAGAACTCAGGTCCTCCAGGGGCAGAGCTCTATTCACTGCACCGCCTAGCTGCCTGACAACCAGCATTTTTTACCTACTTGTTTTAGTACTGGGTGGCTGGTAGGCCAGACTCTTTAGAGTGGTGATAGACCCTGCTGATGAGATTCCGCACTATTCTGGGGCTTTTGTGCAATTAGCACAATGTCATCTGTAATCAGGAACATCTGAAGAATTTCACTGCCTTCAGGTACTCTCTTCAGTTTAGACTCTGCGCTGGGTCTTTTCAATGGCAAACCCTTTGGCAAGAAAGCATCTTTCTGTTTTCTATCTCCCCTGATACTAATGATCAGAGGATAGTTGAGCAAGGTTTACTTTGCCATTATAGCTTTCAAGGAACCTTGTATGATTTTGACATATTACCGGGAGACACATTGCAAGAAGAGAGCCTTTCAGGCACTGTTTTGCTCGACCAGATCAAAAGCATTTTGTAGTCAGCAAACATGAAGCACAGCGGAAGCTTGTGTTCTCTCTGTCTCTCAGTTCATTATGTGCAGGCATAGAAGAGGTCTGTGGAGAAAAAAATTATTTGAGGAGAACCCTGTGATTTCATTGGTAAAGGGATATAGATGTGCACAGGCTGTGGGCAAGATGTACGTGAAGAGTCACAAGATCCTTTGGCACACTATGTATTTTTATATATAAGGAACTCCTGGTGAGGGAATTTCCTCCACGAATACCAATAAGCAACCACTCTGCAACTTACAGTCTTTCAGAGAAAGAACTGATAAATAAAAATAAGTATAGAATGATTTTATATATACATACATGTATATACATATACATAGATGCATACATATTTGTGTCTAATCTAGCCATCTCTAGGGTGGATGGGGGGAGGAAAAAAGGGGAAAAAAGAAATTTATGTGATAACTTCATTATATATTTAAAAGGAATGGCAAGTTGTACATACCAGATTTGCAGTTTCATGTGCAATCATTTTTTCTTATTATACTATGTTATGGAAATGCTTGTTTATTCCATAAATTAAAAATTAAATAAAAAAAAATTTTTTTAAAAGAGCTTCCAGGAAATGAAGAGGTTAAGTGACTTGCAAAGGATGTATCAGAGGTGGGACTCGAACCGAGATCATCCTGACTTATTGTCTTTCTATGGGCTATTCTGGAAAAGTAATAATAGAATAATTGTTGACTTGTAAAATTTTAATAATAATAATAGTTAGAATTTCTATAGCATTGTAAAGTTTGCAAATCTTTTTGTAAATATTATCTCATTTGATCCTCACAGCAGACCTGAGAGGTAGGTGCTATTATTTCCCCCATTTTACAGATGAGGAAATTGAAGCAGGTAGAAATAAAGTGATTTGCCCAGGGTCACACAGCTAGTAAGTATCTGAGACCACATCTGAACTCAGGTCTTCCTGAATCTAGGTCTGGCGCGCTGTCCATTACACTCTCTGGTTGCCTATAATATATATATATACCTGCTATGTCTATATCACTATAAAGTTTGGGGCAGCTAGGTGGCTCAGTGGATAGAGCAGGAAGACCTGAGCTCAGTTCCAGCCTTAGACACTTACTAGCTGTATGACTCTGGGCAAGTGACTTAACCTCTGTTTGTCTTAGTCCACTGGAGAAGGAAATGGCAAACCACTCCACTATTGTTGCCAAGAAAACCCCATGTGTGCTAAGGTCCGCGGAGGCAAAAGAGATGGACGTGACTGACAAAAACAAATAAGGCTTGCAAAGAACTTTACATATCATCTCTCATTTATTATCTCACAACACTTCTGGGCCATTATTATTCTTATTTTACAGATGGGAAAACTGAGGCAGAGAGACTATCATTTATAAGTCTCCCCGTCTCCCTACTCATATTGTCATCGAGGACACATTGATGTATGTTTAGATTTGTCTCATAAAAATTCTATACAGATAGGAAGACAGTGGACAAGGTTTTTCCCAAGCTTTCCCCTCCCTTTTCCTTCTCCTTGTGAATCAATGCCTCAATGCACTCATAGCTGTGTCACCTCCAGTAGGCATCTCCTCAATGTGAATCTGCTCTAAATCTTCTCTTGCTTCTAAACCTTGCTCTTCCTCTCTTTGTTTTCTTTGATGTTTTTTCTATCTTCATTTCAAACACACCTGGGATGGTAATGTCAGAGTTCAAAGGTAGTGGCTCTACTTTCCTTTAGAGTGAAAAGGGTGTGCATGCATGCCAGTGTGTGAAAAATCAACAAGGCAAAACAACTAAGCAACATCACCTAGAACATTTAAGAAAAAAAGCAGGAAGGAGGACCATAAATAGGATTACATAATATATATGTGTATGTTTGAGTATATATATGTGTGCATATATGTATGCATTTGCACAGATGTGCATTGCGTATATATCTGTACAGTGTATATTGTGTAGTTATGTGTGTATATTTATATATGTATACACGTATATGTAGATATGTATATGTGTATATGTGTACTGCATATGAATACATATATTGTATAAATGTGTATGATATTGTATATATATGTATTTTATACACATGCATGTGTATATGCATGCATGCACGCACATATGTATATATATGTATATTGCACAGGTTCACACATACCCATGTATTTATGCATATTGCAGATATGTGTATACAGCACAAAATGTACATATGCATACGTGTATGCATGTACACGTGTGTAAATGTATGCAACACATGTATTGTATAAGTACATGCATGCATATATATCATGTATACATACACACACATGTATACACATATACATGCATACATATATATATACACACACACACACATATATATATATATGTATATGTATGTTACTCTGTTTGGGGTACTACTTCCTGCTTTTATTCTTAAGTGTACTAGATGACGTTGCTTAGTTGTTTTCCCTAGCTGATTTTTCTTTGACACAATTTTCCCGTCCCCTGTTTTTCTCTGACTTCTGAGTCAACACTACTCATGAGCTTTGACCATCCTTCTCTGTAGATGTTATGAACAAGTTGACACTCTAGACTAGCACTGCCTTTATCTGCCATATTTGTCTGCTTGGCTAGTCAGTCAAGTATTTTCTGATAAAAGCACTTTTTAGGGGTTTTTTTTGTCTCTTTGTCATGATGATTGATTTACAGTGGTTAAATTTCCATTTAAAATGATTTTGATTAGTATCTATGTCCTTTTTTTCTGTCCACGTCCCATTTTGTTGTGGTTTTTGTCAGCAGTAGCTTTTGAATCATGCAATGTCTTTTTCTCATTTTTCTTCTTTATTCTAGCTTTGAACTAATTTTGAGCTTTAGTTTATTGAGTTAGTGCTCTGACTGTAGATAGCTGATTCAGGTCTGAGTCCCACAGCAGAGAATCATAATTTAGAACTGAAATGGATCTCAGAGGTCAGCCAGTCTAACGTCTTCATTCTACAGATGAGGAAAATGAGACCCAGAGTGATTTGCCCAGAGTCTCATGGATAGTAAAGAATAGAGACAGGTTTTGGATACAGATTCTCTGATGCAAACCTAGCATTCTTTCCACTTCAACATTATACCTCTCCCAATAACGTCATTTCCTACTTATTAAAATATAATCGATTTTCTTTTCTTTGCTATGCTTAAAAAAAAAAGGTATTTGGTAAGTTCCCTGTGCATCCACAATAGTCTATTTGAACAATATCCTCTTTTCCTTCTCATGATAATTGTTACTCTTTGTGTCTTCAGAATTTTATTCTTAAGAGGTTTCCATCCCTCCTAGGTAAACTTGCCCATATGATTTTGGTACATAGGAATACTTCTCTGAAAACTTTGGAATATGCTCCTCAAAAATTCAGAGTACCTGTCAGATAATTGTTGGCTCTCCTTTTCTATCATAAAATCTAAAATGGAGAGGTCATTTCTTCCCTGGGTTTCCATAATTTACATCCCAGCAACAAAATCTTTCTTGCTAAGAATCAGGCACAAAACAGAAATTTCCTCTTTTGAAGGATGAAATTATCGTTAAGGCTTCAAGCCAAGAATCTATTAGCTGATTTTGGCAAAGATAGGCTTTTATTTCTTTTATTTCTGGAGAAAAAGCACTCAAGCAAATTTCTAGGTAATTAAAATGTTTTATCACCGCTATAAGATATCTCTGTGCCAGGCTTGTCATCCGTTTCTCAAACTCCTTATCTCTTTCTGCTTTCTGTCTAGTTGGACTGCAGTACACTTTCATAATTTGAGGTCAGAAGACCTGGGTTCAAATCCTGGCTTTTGTTTGCCTCAGTTTCCTCATCTGTAAAATGACCCAGAGAAGGAAATGGCAAACCACTCCAGTATCTTTGCCAAGATACTGGATACTGCCAAGATACTTTGAGACCCCCAAATGAGGTCTCAAAGAGTTGGACGTGACTGCAAAGACTGAACAACAATCCTTCAGGATAGGGACTGTCTTATTTATTTTTATCTGCAGTGCTTGGCACACTGCCTGGCATATAAGAGATACTTAGTAAATATTTATCATGCTTATTGACTATTATTCATTATTTGCCTCTCCGCCAAGTACCTGAGACCTATCATTCACCCCCAGCACTATGTCCCCTCGTTGATCATTGGACAAGCGTCTCACATTTACATTACCAACAGTCAAATTATAGTTTGTTATAGTTTTAAAAACTGGGTGGTTTTTAGCAGCCTTTGTCCCTTTTCCCACCAGTCTTCTACTGTCACTGCAAAAGGGGAAGAATGGTTCCCCAAAGGTGGAGGGCAGCTCAGAGAAAACAGAACCTGCCCATGGAGCAGAATGGCCAAAGCTCTCCTGACCTTGATTTTCACTTTGGCCTCACAATCTATCTGATCCTTGGGGTTTTAAGCAGAAGGTGTCAGAAATGTTACCACAAGAAAAACCAGCCAAGCATTCACACTGATCCGCCAAGTGCTGATTGTCACTGATCTCCCTTATTTCCAGAACCCTGCCTAACACCTCAAATTAATCTGAGGCATCTGAGAAATCCGCTAGCACCAGCTATTTGCCTCACTGGAGAAACGCCAATAGAAGGAGCTAATGGAATTCCTGGAGCACACAGTAGGTCAGGGGAGAGTTCTATTGATCCACAATAGAGAGGCTGGAGATGGGGGAGAGAGAGAGAGAATGTCTGCCTCCATGAAAGCATTCCTTGGCTGGGGTGTGGGGGGTGGCACTACTCTCACCTTATCCCCAGGTCCTCTGTTCTGATGGTGCTATTCCCTGATCTTCTGAAGGATATTAAAGCTTTCCAATGGACGGAAGAGGTAGACGTCTTGAAAATTATCAGAAGAATTGGTCCACTTCAGCTCCTATCTTGATAAACCCAGATTACAGAATCACAGAATTTTAGAATTCCAAGGTAATTCCAAGTCCAACCTATACCTGAAAGGAATTCCCACAATAACACATCCAATATGGTCATCCAGACTGTGCTTGAAGAGTGGATAAAGGACTGGGCCTGAAGAAAGAAATTCCTGAATTCAAATTTCAGATGCTTATTAGCTATGTGACCCTGGGCAAGTCATTTAATTCCTTTCTGCTTCAGTTTCCTTAACCATAAAATGGATAATAATAGCACCTAACTCACAGAGTTGTTGTGAGGATCAAATGAGATAATATTTGTAAAGCCTTCCAGTACCTGGAACTTAATAAATGTTTTTCCCTTCTTCCTTTCCTCTCAATGGAGGGGAAAACTCTCACCTCTTGAGTTAGCCTGTTCCACTTTCAGACAGTTCTGATTATTAGGAAGTTTTTCTTGATGTCAAGCCTAAATTTGCTTCTTTGTAACTTCCATTCATCACTTCTATTTATGCCCTCTAAGGTAAAACAAAACAGATATAATTCTTCTTCCACATGTCGTTCAGTCATTTTAGTCATGTCCAACTTTTTGTGACTCCATTTGGTGTTTTCTCGGCCAAGATACTGGAGTGGTTTGCCATTTCTTTCTCCAGCTCATTATACAGATGAGGAAACTGAGGCAAATAGGGTTAAATGACTTGCCCAGTCACACAGTTAGGAAGTATCTGAGGCTGGATTTGAACTCAGGTCTTCCTGACTCCAGGCCCAGACCTCTATCCATTATGCCACCTAACTGCCCCCATGTCTTCCACATGACAGACCTTCAAAAAATAGTTTAAGATTACCTGTCATGTTCCCTGAGTCTTCTCTTCTGTTAGTTAAACACCCCTAGTCTCTTCAACACATCCTCATAATCCTGGTATTTGAATTTGCAAAAACAAATTATCATGGAGACCCACATATCCAATATCACCTGACCCCACATATACCTCTCCCACAAGATGACTGGTGCAAAAAAACCTTATACAATCTAGGAAAAGGACTTGCTATCAGCCAAAGTCATTCTTCCTTCCTTTTCTCTTTTAATTAGATCTATTTTTGTTTTTGTCTGAGATCATGATTGCTACCCCTGCTTTTTTTTTTTTTCACTTCCGCTGAAGCATAATATGTTCTCCTCAAGCCTTTTACCTTTACCCTGTGTGTGTCACTCTGCTTCAAATATGTTTCTTGTAAACAACATATTGCAGTATTCTGGTTTTTAACCCACTTTGCTATCCACTTAAGTTTTATGGGAAAATTCATCCCATTCACATTCACAGTTATGATTATTAACTCTGCATTTCCTTCCATCCTATTTTCCCTGTTTACACTTTTCTCTCTCTCTTTTCACCAGTGTTTTGCTTCTGACCACTGCCTCCCTCTATCTGCCCTCCCTTTTATTAGTACCCCCATATCTCCTATCTCCTTCCTCTCCTACTTCTCTATAGGGTAAGATAGATTTCTATACCCAATTGAATGTGTATGTTATTCTCTCTTTGAGCCAAATCCAATGAGAATAAAGTTTAAACAATGCTCACACCTTCTCTTCTTTTCCTTTACTGAGAAAGAGGCTTAAAAGACTCTCCATGTAATATAATTTACCCCATTCTGCCTCCCCCTTCTCTCTTCTCCCAGTTCAATTCTTTTTTTCACCCCTTAATTTTTTAATATCATCACATCAAAGTCAACTTATACCCACACCCTATATTTATGTATACTCCTTCTAACTGCTCTAATAGAGATACAGTTCTTAAGAGTTACAATTAACTCAGGATGTAAGCAGTTTAACCTTATTGAATAACATGGTTTTTTTTCTTTCCTGTTAATCTTTTTATGCTTCTCTTGAGTCTTGTATTTGAAAATCAAATTTTCTTTTTATCAGGAAAGTTTGAAAGTCCCTATTTCATTGAACATCCATTTTTTCCCCCTGAAAGATTATGCTCAGTTTTTCTGGGTAGTTGATTCTTGGTTGTAATCCAAGTTCCTTTGCCTTCTGGAATATCATATTACATGCTCTCAGATCTTTTAATGTAGAACGTGCTGAGTCATGTGTGATCCTAACTGCAGCTCCTTGATATTTGAATTGTTTCTTTCTGGCTGCTGCAGTATTTTCTCCTTGACCTGAGAGTTCTGAAATTTGGTTATAATATTCCTTGGAGTTTTCATTTTGAGAATCTCTTTCAGGAGGTGGTTAGTGGATTCTTTTAATTACTATTTTACCCTCTGGTTTTAGGATATCAAGACAGTTTTCCTTGATAATTTCTTAAAACATGCTGTCCAGGCCTTTTTTTTTTTTATGACTTTCAGGTAGTCCAATAATTCTTAAATTATTTTTCCTGGATCTATTATCAGTGCAGTTGTTTTTTCAATGAGATATTTTACATTTTCTCCTTTTTTCTCATTCTTTTGATTTTGTTTGATTGATTCTGGATGTCTCATAGAATCATTAGCTCCACTTATTCAATTATAGTTTTTAAAGAATTATTTTATTCAGTGAGCTTTCGTACCTCCTTTTCCATTTGGCCAATTCTACTTTTTAAGGAGTTGTTTTCTTCAGTCAATTTTTGTTCATCTTTTTTCCATTTCTTGTGCTTTCTTTACCAGGCTGTTGACTCTTTTCTCATGATTCTCTTGCATCACTCTCATTTCTTTTCCCAATTTTTCTTCTACCTCTCTTATTTGATTTTTAAAATCCTTTTGGACCTCTTCCAAGAAGACTTTTTGGGCTTGAGACTGATTCATATTCCTCTTTGAAGCTTTGCACGCAGGCATTTTGACATTGTCATCCCCTGCTGAGTTTGTGTTCTGATCTTTCCTGTTACCATAGTAGCTTTCTATGGTCAGGGCTTTTTTTGTTAGTTTGTTTTGTTCATTTTCCAGCCTATTTCATGACTTTTAAAGTTGAGATCTGCTCGGGGTAGAGGGGGCACTGTCCCACGCTTCTTGTGCTAGGGGGGGTCTGGGCACTGGGTTTCTGTGCCAGGGCATTTGGGGCTGGCAACTTGCCCATGTGTGCTGGGGTGGCCCAGCTTCTTGTTGTGCTGGGGGTTCTGGGGCTGGCAGTTTGCCTGCTGTACTAGGGCTGGACTCCTTACAGTTGGCCTGCTGTGCTGCTCACCTGTTGAACCAGGACCTCTGGCGCTTGGTAGCTGATGTGTGCTATGGCAAAGAGCTTCCCACTGGCTTGCCCAGATGTCATCTGTGCTGGGCTGTGCTCCTCTTTTTTCTGACATTTTCTGAAGTTTTTCTAAGTTATCTTGGGTTGGAAAATTGTTTCACCTCATCTTTCTGTGGGTTCTGTCACTCAAGAATTCACTTAGAGGCTTGATTTAAAGTTGTTTTGAGGGAAACTGGGGAGCTCAGGCAATTTCCTGGCTTATCTCTGCCATCTTGGATCCGCCTCTCCCAAAGTCATTCTTGAGGTAGAGTTACCATCTCAACACAGTAAGGTCATCCATCGTTGTTCACACTGAATTGTTCATATTAGAGGGTCTTCAGACTTCTCAGTAGTTCAAAAAATGCAGAATTTGCTGGGTGTTATTGTTCTCTCTCTCAACTTCAATATCATTTATGTTGCCTGGCACCATAACTTGTAGATAAATGCCCTTCTGCAAAAACCTGAATTTATATAACCAATTGATCATCCCAATAGTCCTATTGCAGAATAAAAACCTTGTATTCATTAGACCTCTAGGTAGATCAGTTAGGTTTAATTTACTAGAAGCCAATTTGGTATATCCATAATAATACCCAGTCATCTGCCTTCTAAGAAGGCACAAGTTGTCATCTCCCTCTTTAGTTTAAAAAGTCAGTTTCAGACCTGAGCTTCTTGCACTTGTATATCCTTTCAATGAGTCCTGTGTCATCTCCATTTAATAGCACATCATAGTCTAGACTCTTGGCATTCTTTATCCACTTGGTAGTTTTTGTGTGGATTAAACTCTTTTGAATAATCATGGATAGCATTTAGAGAGGTTCTACAATTTTGTGGGGCTTAATACAAACATATCTTATCACTACAAAAAGAGATCTTAGTTAAAACTCATCAGGTAACAATTCATCTTCTTGGGTACTATATGATCTATCTTAGTCTTCTTAATGGTTTTTGACCATGGTTCCCCTGTCCCAGTGTCCTCACTTGACTTTCTAGCTTTGTCTTTTTTTCTCAGCATTTTGCCTTTTCTTAGCCCAATTTGGTATCTATTCCTACCTACTCTATCAAAACTTCCTACTTACTTCACTAGGTCTCCCACTGGTAGTATAATATGCACTAAATTCCTGGCCAAAACTTCTAGGTAGCCCTAGCTCATCTGGGCATCTGGCCATTAACTCTTCAATTTTTCACTGTGTGTCAGCATGTTTCTAGGAGAGAAGGATTAAAATAACTCAAATGAAGATGCTGGTACAGCCAGTCTGGGTAGAAAGGGGGGCAGGAGATGAGGTGACACTGTAGAGAACAGGCAGGCCAGCTTGCTCATGGAGCCAGTGGTTTTCCTTCTTTAAGGAAGTGATTCATTCCCACAGTTAGCAGTTTTTCCTACCACTTGCTTCAGCTTCACTTATAGAAGGGGATTCTGCTTTCATGGTACTTCAACCTCTGCTTAGAGTATCCCATAAGTTGGAGTCACCTAGGCAAGGGTTACACATGACAGTGGCAAATCACGGATGCCTGTGTTGTGCAGTGAGCGGATGAGCCAGTTACCTGGGTCAGGACGGGATCAAAAATAGGAAGAATTGAAAGAGTGGGGGACTGGGGGTTTAAGTAAAGTTTGAATCTGGGGAAATGCAGAGGCCAACATATAGACCGAGATAAAAACACAGAACTCAGTGGCAGAAATAGAGGGTGAAAGCAAGAAAAGCTGGATTTTGACAATGGCTCAGACTTATCTCTATTGGTTCATGTGTGGGCAGAATCCCTTTTGTCTGTGAATCTACTTGTTTGAGCTGTATTACCTTCAGTTCCTTAAAGAATTAAAGATGTTAGATGCCTGGGTCCAATCACATATTTGAAATAGTATTGCTATTTGAATTGTCATTAATAATTGATGAATAATAAATTAATAATAGGTAATAGAATAAAATTGATTAAATAAATCAGTAATTGATAATTGATGATTATTATTAATTTAGCTATTTAATTTATCATTTGAAATTTTTTTCAGGTAAAAGAGATCATATGAAGTTCCACACTGTGGAACATACAGCTTACCATCATAACAGACTTCCTTTTGGTATACTGAAATGACCAGGTATAGCTCTGGAGATCCCATATAGCTCATAACATCTGAATGCTAATGATAGCAAATTATATGAATTGTACTGATTGCAATTCTAAAGGTCATGACAAGAGAAAAAGGTGGAAAAGGAGTAATTAATATTGACAATTGGCATAATAAATTTGAAAATAAGTTATTTCGAGAGCAATACAGATCACAAGCTATAAAATAGCCAGTAAGTATTATTATGAAAGGCAGCATGGCATAGTGGTTATAAGGCTGGCTTCCAAATTAGGAATACTTGAGATTCAAATCCTACTCTAACATGTACTGTGTGACCCTGGGCAAGTCATTTTTAGGGCCACAAGCAACTTTCTAAAACTAAGTTATGGAAGAACTGAGGGACGCACATTAATGGAGGACATTTCTATACCAGATACTCCCCAGACTGATGAAATCACAGATCCTGACAAAAACAAAATAAAATATAGTCTCAGCTCTATGGCTCTAAGACTTAAAAGAGAGAATATAGTCCTGATTTTCAGAATCTAGGCAAGGAAATGCAGATGCAGAAATGCAAAGAGCTGTACCATTAAACCCTCAGAAGTTCAGTGGAGATTATACAAATAAAACTACGTGATTGATGTCTAACATAAGTCATGCTGTTTAGTCAGTATGAAGGGTTTGTTGCGGCAATTCAAGGTCCAATGACTGTCGCTAAAAATCATGATTGGATGGTAATAAAGAAAAGGCTGCTGGACAATAAGTACAGATGGCAATCAACGAAACAACAGAGCCCATAATGGCTAGAAACATTCTTTCCAATGCTATGGATTGAAGGAAAAGGAATAATAATGTGAAGACTACACACCAACAGTTTGCCTTCAAAAGTACATTATTAAATGTTATGCTATTAAATGTGGACCCAAGACTATTTTAGAAAATAACTACTACAAGACTCACTGGAATAGAGCCATGATTGCCAGCCACTGAATTCTGGCCAAATACTCTGCTATTTGATAAAAACCAATAAGGTAATGGAGCCTACTGATAGATTCCATCTATCACCACAAGAAAAAGATAAATGAAAGGAAAGAAATGAAGAAAAACATAAATAAGCAGACAGGCTCTGGCAGATGAGCTTAAACAAACATGAAAATAATCATTGGAGGCCATTCTTTTGCCAACCAGAGCAGTTTCACAGATAATGTAGGAACTTTGCTGTAAAGCTGGAATGTATCTCAGAAGCCATCTAGTCTGATTTCATTTTACAGTGGAGGAAACTGAGGCCCTAGTTTACATAAGTAGTGTCAAAGACAGGATTTTAATCTGGATCCTCCAATTTCTGAGCCTGTACTCTTTGCTTTCGTCATTTGATATTTTAAGGAACTGAGGATTTACTATTCCCTGGCATTAATTCAGAGGCCTATAACCCCAGTAATACATAATTAACTATTTTTGTTTTTTAGTCATTTCAGTCATATCCAACTCTTCATGAACCCTTTTGGAGTTTTCTCAGCAGATATTGGTGGTTTGCCATTTCTTTCTCTAGCTCTTTTTACCAATAAGGAAACTGAAGCAAACAGGATTAAGTGACTTGCCCAGGGTCACACAACTAATATGTGTCTAAGGCTGGATTTGAACTCAGGTCTTTGTGACTGCAGACTGGATGCTCTATCCACCTAACTGTGTGTTTTGTAGATGACTTGGTAAAATAGAGCTATGTAATTTTATTTTTTGTACATTTGAATCCCATTTCTGCCTCCAAATACATTATAACAGAATTTTGTTACTTCTTATTGGAATCCTTCTAGCTTCTAGTACCTTTCCCTCTTAAAACTGACTTGTATTTCTTTTGTATTTATTTATATGTGTAAATGTTGTTTCATCTTTATTCCTGTAACCTGAAAGTCTAGCACTGGGCCTAGAACATTTTGGGTTCTTAATGCTTTCATGAAATTTGATTGGTTCATAGCCTCTTCTGCTCTTCTAGAATTGCTCCATATTATCAGAGCATTTTCTAACATGTGGTACCAAGAAGGGGACACTGAATTCCAGATGTGGATGGACTAGGACAGAGTACAGCAAGGCCATATCTTCCTTGCTTTGAACATTATACTTCTAATAATGTAGTTCAAGATTTCAAGTCAACAAAAATTTATTAAGCACCTACACTGTGCTAAATACTGAAGCTTCTTTGGCTGACACATTACGTTGCTGACCCATGAGTTTGCATGACACAGATAGCCCTAAGGCTCAAAGTATTTTTCACAGAGTTGTAGCTCAGTTGCATTTTTGCCCATACGATAAGTAACCTTATTTTTTTTTAATCCAAGTGTAGGACTTAAGATTTATTGTTATAAAATTTAATCTAGTTAGCTTCTACTTACTATTATAGCCCATCAATCTTGATTCTGTCTTCTAATATATTAGTTACCCTTTTTAATTTTAGGTCATCAATGCAGTTGACAAACATGCACACTGGCAAATCTGCGCCCTCTATGGAAGGGATGGAGCTGAAGGATGCTCATAACTA
This sequence comes from Vombatus ursinus, assembly GCF_900497805.2. Lineage (NCBI taxonomy): Eukaryota > Metazoa > Chordata > Mammalia > Diprotodontia > Vombatidae > Vombatus > Vombatus ursinus. The sequence continues at coordinate 23,044,870 of NW_020940355.1, forward strand.
GGGGCCAATTAACAGGGCCCAAAGCAAGGAACTCTCCTGGGGAAAGAAGGCAGAGTAAAAATCATGACTGCAGAAAGCACACAGGATGCCAGAGTAATTAAATCCAAGGAACTCAGCAGGAGGTGGGAACAGGTATTAGGAAGAAAGATCTAAAGTCAAGGAAGTCAGTAACGTGTGAAGGAGAACATACTAGGAGGAAGATCTGCTGGGGGTTGATGACAGGAGTTTGGCTCACTCGTAATTTTCATCTGTGGCAGCACCATTTCATTTCTGTCAAAAGTCTTCTCGAGTGCAGTCTTCTAAATAAAGCCTTTCTTGATCCTGCCTCCAGCTGTTAGTGATCTAGTCTGCCATAACTTGTCTTGTCTACATTTTTATATGAGTAGCTAGGTGGAGCAGTGGATAGACCCCAGGGACCTGAAGTCAGGAAGACCTGAGCTAATACTGCATCCTCAGACACATAATAGCTGTGTGACCCTGGTTAAGTTACTTCACTCTGATTGCCTCAGTTTCCTCATCTGTAAAATGAGCTGGAGAAGGAAATGGCAACCCTCCCTAGTATCTTTGCTAAGAAAACTCCAAATGGGGTAACAAAGAGTTGGACATGACTGAAGAATACATTTTGTATACACTTATTTATGTAAAATGCTGTTTTCCCAATAGAATGTAAACTCTTTGAGGCCAAGGATTATTTCTTTTTTGTCTTTGAGTCCCCAGCCTCTAGAATAGTGCTTGGCACATAGTATACTGTAGACCAAGGGTAGGGAACTTGGAGCTTTGAGGCCACATGTGGCCCTCTAGGTCCTCAAGTGCGGCCCTTTGCCTGAATCCAAACTGTGAAGGTTCCCCACCTCTGCTGTAGATATTTCATAAATATTGGTTGATTGATTGATTGATGCTGTAGATATTTCATAAATATTGGTTGATTGATTGATTGATGGCCATAGGAGCCTCAGGGGCTGGGAGGCAAGGGAGAGAGATATAGCTAGCTATCTTCTGGGGGCCAAAACTACTAGCATGTGGAGTGGTGGGAAAAGAGTAAGTCCAGAGTTTTGCTATACTATTATCCAGTTTTCATCTCTCTTGCTTACAAGGATATGGTTTGAAAAAAAATTGTCATGTTGAAATTCAGACCATAGTATCCATGGAATTCCATTTGCTATACTAGTCTGGCAACTTGGTCAAGAAAGAAAATGTGGTTCTTCTGAAGTGACTTGCCTTTAAAGAGCTCATTTCGGTTTGTAATGATGATCTTTTTCCTCTCTAAGTGTTCACAAAGTGTACCTTCATACCGTCATTTTAAAATGTGATTTTAGAGAATTTTATCAGAGACCAAGGTCAAGCTCACCAGCCTATAATTTGAGGTAGTCACATTCTTCCTGTTTTTGAAAATCAGCACAAAGTTTGCCTGCCTCCAATCCCACACTTCTCCTGTTCACTAGGATTTCTTAAAGATCATAAGCCATGGTATAATAATTACATGGGCCAGTTCTTCCAGCAGCTTGGGATGTAAAATATAGTGATAGCATGTTGTAATGGAGAGTAATGGCCTTGGAGTCAAGAAGATATGGGTTTGAATCTTTCCTCAGGTATCAAACTAGGTGTATGACACTGGACAAGTCACTTAACTTCCATTATCCTTGGTTTCCACTTGAATAAAATGGGTATAATCACTTGCATTTGGGGCACTAGATGGTGCAGTGCATAGAGTGCCAAGCCTGAAGTCAGGAAAACCTGAGTTCAAATCCAGCCTCTGACTCTTATTAGCTGTGTAACTCTGGGCAAGTCACTTAACCTTTGCTTCAGTTTCCTCATCTGTAAATTGGGGATGACAATAGCACCTATTTCCCAGGGTGGTTGTGAAGATCAAATGAGGTAATACTTTAAAGTGTCTGGCACATAGTAGGCACTTAATAAATGTTAGCTATTATAGCTGTTAAGATTGGGGAGGTGTGGCTAGATATTCATCTGAAAAAGATATGAAGGTTTTAGTGGACTACAAGCTCAATATGAGTCAACACTGTGATATGGCTAATTAAAAAAAAAAAAGGACTGAAATGATCTTAAATTGCTCTGAGAGAAGCAAGGTATCCAGGAATCCAGGATTAGGGAAGTGATAGTCTTACTGTGCTCTGGCCTGATCCGATCACATCTGGAGGATTGTGGTTGATACGCTTAAAGTAAGACATTCATGGGGCAGCTAGGTGGAGCAGTGGATAGAGCACCAGCCTTGGAGTCAGGAGGACCTGGGTCCAAATCCGGCCTCAGACACTTCCTAGCTGTGTGACCCTGACCTATGGATTGCCTGGGGGAAAAAAGAAAGAAGGCATTCAAAAGCTGGAGAGCAGCTAGGATGATTACCAGGAGAGCAAAGGGCTCGGAGAGCATGCCAGGAGAGGATCTATTCAAGAAACTGAGTATATTTAGCCTGGAGGAGACTTAGAATGGTATGATAATTGATGTCAAATATTTAAAGTGTAAAAGATTCTGGAGTTAGAATTGTTGTGCCTCAGTCCAATGGGAAGAACCAGGAACAATTAGGCTTGATTTAAGGAAAAACTTAATAACAGAGATTATTCTCTGTTCTGAGTTCTTCCTCAGTAAATGTCTCCAAACAAAGGATGGGTGACTACTTACCAAGTTAGCTGTAGATGTAAGGGAGGGATGGTTTAGACTTAGGTGGTCCTGAGATTCTTTCCATCTTTGAGCTTTTCTATTCCTGTAACATCAATTAAATGAGATATCTGTAAAGTATTTAGCACAGTGCCTGGCATACAGTAGGCACTAAATAAATGTTTATTCCCTTCTCCTTTAATCAAATTAGTGCTCCATTCTCCAAGTGGAGGTTTTCTTTTAGTTCTCAAATTCTGGCTCCCTCATCCAAAAAGCTGTCAACTCCCAAGCACAGGCAAGTCCTACCCTACCCTTCCCTGAATCCTAACAACTGACTGGCTGTCCAATTTTTTGACATGCTGAAAAGTAATTTGTCCAGTTATAACTGGTCAAAACAGAGCTTCCTAATATAAGCCAGAATCTCCACCTGGATTTTCATGTTGAATATCACTTGACAGCAGTAATCTTGGTTAGGGTGTCCTCTGCCTTACAGCCAGACCTATTCTCCCTCCTAACATACTCTGAAAGTGCCATTGGCAGCCCCTTCTGGAAGAAGAACCATGACAAGTTCTCTACCTCATCTTAAAGTTAGCCAGGGATAAATGAATGAATGAATAAGAGGATGAATAAATGAATAAATAAACAAATAAATAAAGACACCATATACGTAGATCTAAAGTTACACAAACTCTAAGTCCAAATAGAATGGAAACATTGTTTTATCTTATAACACCATCAAAAAAAGGAAATAAAATTAGTTTGGCAAGATTTTTTTTTGGTATCTCCTGGTGAGCACCACTTTCTTTTCTAACTACTGATAAATCCCATGTCTAATAATCTATTCTATACTTTTTCCAGAAAGTAATCTGTTTTGTAAGTTTGAATGAGAACACCCATAATGTGTTAAAGTCAGATTAACACTAGAAATTAAAAAAAAAAAACTAAACACCACAATGAGTGTATTTTTTAATTAATTTATTTTGATTTATCAACAATCACTTCCATAAGCTTTTGAGTTTAACATTTTTCTCCCTCTCTCTCTCCCCCTCCCTCCTCAAGATGGTGCATAATCTGATATAGGCTTTACCTACACATTCCTATTAACATATTTTCACATTAGTCATGTTGTAATGAAGAATTAGAATCAATAGGAGAAAACACAAGAAAGAGGAAACAAAACAAAACAGAAGACAAAATTGCAAATAGTATGCTTCGATCTGCATTCAAATGTCATAGTTCTTTCTTTGGATGTGGATAGCATTTTCCATCATGAGACTTTTGGAGATGTCTTAGATCCTTGTATTGCTGAGAAGGGCTAACTCTATCAAAGTTAGTCATCACATAACATGGCTGTTATTGTGTACAACGTTCCCCTCCTTCTGCTCACTTCACTCAACATCAGTCCATACAAGTCTTTCCAGGTTTTTCTGAAGTCTGCCTGCTCATCATTTCTTATAGCACAATAGTATTCCATCACATTCATATACCACTACTTGTTCTGCCTTTCCCCAATTGATGGGCATCCCCTCAATTTCTAATTCTTTGCTACCACAAAAAAAGCTGCTACAAATATTTTTGTACATGTGAGTCCTTTTCCCATTTGTATAATCTCTTTGGGATATAGCCCTAGAAGTGCTATTGCTTGGTCAAAGGGCATGCACATTTTTATAGCCCTTTGGGCATAGTTCAAATTGCTCTCCAAAATGGTTGGACCATTTCACAACTCTACCAACAATGCATTAGTGTTCCAATTTTCCCACATCTTCTCCAATATTTATCGTTTACCTGTTTTGTTATGTTGGCAAATCTGATAAGTGTGACACCATGAATGTATTTACAATCTTCATGCAAAGAGCACAAAATCAGACAAACATTTTTGAATCCCTATGATGTGCTTGTCACTGCTTTAGGTAATATAGGAGAGACAAAGCAGTATAAGGCGTGGTTTCTGCATTAAAACAGCTCAGCATGGTGTAGTGAAAAGAGGTGGCCTTGGAGACAAAAGACCATATACTGGCTAGGTGAACCTAAACAAGTCAATCCCTCAATGGTTCATGTAACTCTCTAAGACAATACATTACAGAAAAGGTACTGATCAGTAATGGTAGCAAAAGTCCCTTACTGAGAGCTTCCTATACAGATACAATCATAGGTCTAATATACACACATATACACATGCACACATACATGTGCATGTATGTATGTATATACATGCACACACATACCCATATTTGTATACACATATATGTATATATGAATTTTGATATATTTATTTTTGAAATACATTTTTATTTTATTTAGTATATATGTATGTAGGTGTGTGTATATAGTTATATCAATCTAGCCAGCTAGTTATATAAACCTAGTTCTATACACAGAGCAAGCATATAATAAAAACTCCTATATGGGTCCTTTCCTGTTCCTCCCATTTGTCAGTTCCTTCTCCCATTTGAAATTACTTTGTTTAGTACCTGTAGACTCTGAACTCACTCTCCCAACCCACACTCACACGGCAGGTCAGATCTTCAGAACATGGCTACTAATTTTCCTTTTAGCATTCTAGGGGTAACTCTGAGGTGCTAGGGGCTGTTTTCCTAGTACTATCACTCATGAGTCTCTATCTGGCATGTTCCCCATATTTCATTCATCCAGTTAACATATTCCATCATCAATGGCTAGGTAATATCTCCTTAATATCAGTTTAGGCAGTTGCTATCCACTCCATATCAATTAGTCAATTAATATTAATTAGCTTTTACTAAGGGCTAATAACTGAGAATTCATAGCAAGGATAGAAGTACAAAAAAACCTCCTCAAACCAGACACATTCTTTCTTCTATACGCCCACTCAGTCACTAGGAGAGTGGGTTCAAACTTAACACAGTAGATACAAAGCATTCTCCTCACCAAGTTTACCTCTGGGTAGAATATAGCCAGAGGATGAGTTTCTCACTTGTAAGACATGTTTCCTCAGACGATGGGTCTCTCCATTGCTGAGCTGGATCAAGCAGGTGACTTCTTCAGAGCTGGCTCCTCATGAGGCTCGGTGGCCACTGGCCATAAGTCAGCTATGGATTTAAATTGTTGGACCTCTGGTGACTCTTCACATATCACAAAGTTTAATCTGGTGTCCTCTGTCTCTGATTTTCATTCATCCAAGATTAGGAAAGAATAGACACAACAGGGAAAGAAGAAACGTGAGAATCATGTATTCATGGCCACGTGGAAGCCCCAGTATTGAGAGAAGTCAGTCAAACTAGTGCATGCTGCTGCTGCTGCTGCTGCTGCTGCTGCTTTCTCTTTCCCTACCCAGGAGTCCACAGCATCTTCTTCACTCAGAAGGATCCAAGGAGAGAAATTTCATTTGTTAATGACTTTTGCATACATAGTTAATTTCAACTCAGTAGCCAATTAAAATACTTTTTTTGGGGGGTGAGGCAATTGGGGTTAAGTGACTTGCCCAGGGTCACACAGCTGGTGAGTGGTAAGTGTCTGAGGCCAGAATTGAACTCAGGTCCTCCTGACTACAGGGCCAGTGCTCTATCTACTGTGCCACCTAGATGTCCCTAAAATACTTTTAATCACCATGAAGTAAGCTGACAGGAAATGGTCAGAGATTCTCTCAATGCTCTGAAGCAGGGGTAAAAGGCTATCCCTCCATCATCTAAGTCTTGAAGCAAGCTCACCAAACCTCCACATAGTTGATACCAGGCAAAACACATCGTGTGTGCTGTAAGGACTGGGCTCTCTTTGGTCAGTATGCACCTCCATCAAATCTATATTTCTTTGGATATAGCTCATATTTACTTAAATGTGTCCATGCTGCATCTTTCCAGTGGGATGAAATGTCTTCAAGGGCAGAGATTATTTCCTTTTTGTGTTTGTTTCCCCAGTTCCTATCACAGTGCTCCATATATAGTAGTTATATAATAAATGTTTAATGAATTAAAGACAGTACACACATATATGGGCAGCTAGGTGGCACAGTGGACAGACTGCTGGGCCTGGAGTCAGGAAGATTCATCTTCTGGAGTTCTAATCTGGCCTCAGATGCTTACTAGCTCTGTGACCCTGGGCAAGTCACTTAACCCATTTTGCTTCAGTTTCCTTATCTGTTGTTGTTTGTCCTTTGTTTTTAAGGTGGACCAATGACATTAGGAGTGTGATGTCTTAACTCACAGGTGAATTGGATTTAAACGAGGCAAGGCTGGGCAAAGTCATCAGCCTCACTCTCTCCTCCAGGATCATCTGATTCCAGTGGCATGACATAGGTCAGGATGACTGGAGATGATCCCAGATGGGGTGAGAGACCTTGGCCTTTTTAAACTAAGGTCTTTCCTAGGTCTCAGTTTGTCTGGGGCAATGCCCATTCAGTGATTAAGGCTAGGTAAGAATCTAGGCAAAGATGGCCTAGTCTGCCTACTCAAAAACAAACAAACAAACAAACAAACAAACAAACAAACAACCAAACAAAAAAACTGGGAAGGGAAGACCCTTAAGGTTTCTGGCCAGAACAGAAACAATTGCTATTTTATACTCACTCAGAGCCATCAAAACCCAAACAATGACCAAGTGAGGCTTGGGCTGGGACCTATTATTGGCCAATCAGTGAGAACCAGAGTGATTTGGGTTTAAGGAATGGTCTAGTAGCTCCATTTGAATCCCAATGGGCTTTATCAAAGCCTGGTTTTCCAGAGCTCTATTTCAAGAAATCATAAATAAAACTATATGAGACAAAAGAATTAATCAGCCTAGTTTTTTAAAAACAATACAATAAATAAGTAGGGACAAGAAAAAAAATCTAGCTCCCAAACCCAAAGATATCTTGTGAGGCTTCAACAATCAAAATTTATATTCCTTTGAGCAGAGCACCCACATGTAAGGGTATGATTCCCCATGTGGATAGAGGGAGAGGAGGGAGGAAAGAAGGGAGGAAGTAACAGAGGGAAGAAGGAAGGAAGAAACATTGCCCAATTGGATCCTCAATTGGGCAGCTCTACTACTCTCAGATTCTTCTTTGTCCTTCATTCTCGAAGAGGACCAATGACATCAGGAAGGTGATGTCTTGATTTGCAGGTGAATTGGATTTAAATGAGGCTGGGCTGTGTGAAATCATCAGCCTTACTCCCTCCTCCAGGGTCATCTGAGTCCGGTGGCAACACATAGGCCAAGGTGACCTGAGATGACGCCCTCCTCATCTGTAAAATGAGCTGGAGAAGGAAATGGCAAACCACTCCAGCATCTCTGCTAAGAAAATCCCAAATGGGGCCACAAAGAGTTAGAAATGACTGAAAAATGACTGAACAATGCACTTATATACATAACCTGGAGACTATTTGGATCATAGAGATGGAAGGTAAGTTAGAGATAAAGGCAGTGTGCTATAGTGGAAGGAGTCAGGCGACTTGAGTTTAAACCCACCCCTGAAATTTACCTGTGTGGGACACATCGCTTCACCTTCATGAGTACTAGTTTCTTCATCGGTACCATAGATTAGATCAGATGGACTCTAAGACCCCTTCTAAATCCAGATTTAGAATCCTCTGAATTACTCCAACCCTCATCTTCTCATTTAAGAGTTGAGGAAACTGAAGCTCAGAAAATCTAAGCAACCCGTAAAGGGTCCCACAGTCACTAAATGTTGCGGGTAGATCTCAAAGCCAGGCTTGTGAAAAAATAAAAATAAAAGAAGCCAAATAAATGCTTTAGGCAATAAAAGCTATAGATATTCAGAAAAGAAAGAAAGATCTTTGGGGGTTGGGGTGGGTGGGCAGGGAGAAATTTAAGGAGGAGGTGAGATTTAAGTTGGGTTTTGAAGGATGGTGACAATTCAAACAATTGGAAGGTATTCCATACATGGTGTGATCAAAAATAAGAGGGGAGCATGTGTGTGACACGTAGCTGAAGAAGAGAAGCACTTGGCTAGGACCTTCTGCTTCCAAGAAGGGTACCGCAGGAGAGCGGGCTAACTAGGTAGGGTGGGGTCCCATTCTGAATATTATACTATGGTAAGCAGAGGGAATTTCTTGAGAAAAAGATCAGCAAAAATTCCAAACAGTTGAACTACAAACTAAGCAATATTGTAGGATATTGAATAGGAAATATGATCTATGGGGCAGAGAATTCATTTGCTCATAGCAGGCACAAAGACATCCCTTTCTTTCCTCCTCCAGCATGCCTTACTAGAGGATGGGGAAATTATGAAAGAAAAATCATTCCAACTTTTAGGGGAGTACTTGAGCCCCTTAGTGCTATGACACATATGACTGAGTGTTAATGACTAAAGCACTATTGTGGAAGATACAATCTGACACCCACTCATTTCCTGGCAATTGAAATGCTGAGCAGTTTCCTAGTATGAGACTTTTCCCAGAAACCCTAATGCAATTTCTGGGGTCTAGCTTGTCATTCCCTAATGCTCACAGTTTGTTTAGGGTGAATCAATGTTTGGCATATGCCTTCAACTGACCCGGAATAGTATGTAGGATGACCTTAATTTCCCAATTCTGTGGGCAGTTTGGAGCCAATCTCAGGAGGAGTGGCCTGGACTTGGGTTGCATTCCAGCACAAAAGATTCTGAGGACACAAAACTGCTACTAGGGTTACCTTCTTCAACTCCCAGCATCCAATTTAGATGTTCAAGTCATTGTATTCTAGTACATGCTGAATCTGAGATCCTCTCCAATTGAGGTTTTAGCTTGTTTTATAATTAGGAGGCAGGTGAACTGTATCAGAGTGATGGATCTCATCTCAGAGTGAGGCATCATGGAACAGAAGAAAGCAGACTAGATTCAGAGTCAAAGAACCTAGGTTCAAATCTGTTCCAGTTTCTACTTGTGACTTTTGGTAAGTCACTTAACTTCTCCGGGACTCAGTTACTTCATCTGTAAAATGAGGGGGCTGTACAGCTATGACTCTCTATTCCCATGACTAGGTAGCATCAAAAGTCCCCTCCAACCATAAATCTATAAGACCATGATCTTCTGAACTGAGGCTAAATTGTATCTCTGCCACTTACTGACTGGATAAATCATTTAAGCTTTCTGACTTTTTTTTTTTAATCTATAAAATGGGTATAACAATATCTTCACTACCTACCTTTCAGAGTTTCAAGGATCAACCGACCTAATGAATCTAAAGTACTTAAAATTATTAAGCTCTATATACATATCAGCTATATTACTAGATTTGCAAACAGAAGGCTGACTTATCAGTGTAGCTACAAAATGGAACGACATGAAATCTTTAGAAGGAAGCATTTCTCACTAAAGTTCTAACGTGACTGATACGCCATTTTTTTTTTTTACTATAAAGAGTATGTGTTTGTTGATATGATTAGGATTGACTCATTGATTTTTGCCATCTGAAAAACCTACCATTTCATCAACACGTTGAGATCATTTGGGTTACCAAAACCCTGGGGGAGGAAAAATCTTTTTCCTTTCTCTGTTAACAGCATCACCATTGAGGACTCTTTCCAACACAAAACAACAAACCACTTTGCCTGATTTGCTAGGATCACACTAAGTACGTGTGTTAGTGGGGAGGGAATGGGCTCTAGATAAACTTGACACTTTCACCATTTTGGGTCCAGGACCACAACCACTCCAAGGCTGCTGAGTTTGAAAGTAAGGTTCTCTTCTTGCTATTCCTGAAGTTCTTCAGGCCACTTCCTCAGCAGCAAACATTTCTGCTGCTCTTTTTTACCCTTTGTCAAGAACCATGCTTCAGGAAAAAAAAAAAGGGAAAAAAAACCGTGCTTTGAAGTTAAATGACATTTTGATTTTTACCATGAAACAGATCACTAAAAGAATAGAACTATAATATACCCTGCCTAATTATATAAGCTAGTTAGATTGAATGAAAAGGTGGAGAGGAAAAAAAAAGGAAGAAGGAGGGAAGGAAGGAGAAAGAAAATTAAAGAAATTTCATTAACGAGTATGGATGCAAAAATCCTAAATGAAATACTAGCTAAAAGATTACAATAATATACTACAAAGATTACGCATTATGACCAAGTGGGATTTCTACCAGGAGTGCAGGTATGGTTTAACATAAGGAAAACTATTAACACAATTGATTATATCAATAATAAAAGTTTTTAAAAGTCATATGATTATATCAATAGATGCAGAAAAAGCTTTTGATAAAGTACAATACTCATTTATATTAAAAACACTTGAAAATATAGGTATAAATGGATTTTTCCTTAAGTTGATAAAAAAAAAGCATTTATCTAAAACCATCAGCAAGCATCATTTGTAAGGGGGATAAGCTAGAAGCCTTCCCAGTAAGACATAAAACCAGACCCAGTAAGGTGTGAAACAAGGACGCCCATTGTCACCAATATTATTCAGTATTGTATGGGAAATCCTAGCAATAGCAATAAGAGAAGAAAAAGAAATAGAAGGAATCATAATAAGGATTGAGGTAATAAAACTATCTCTTTTTGCAGATGACATGATGATATACTTGGGAAATCCCAAAGACCTAACTAAAAAGTTAGTTGAAGCAATTAATAATTTTTAGCAAAGTAGGAAGATATAAAATAAATCCACCAGCATTCCTATATATCACAAACAAAACTCTGCAAGAAGAGACAGTAAGAGATACCCTATTTAAAATAACTCTAGACAGTATAAAATACTTGGGAGTATACCTGCCAAAACAAACCTAGGAACTATATAAACAAAATTATATAAAAAACTTTGGATACAAATAAAATCAGATTTAAATAATTGGATCAATATTAATTGTTCATGGGTAGGAAGAGCCAAGATAATAAAAATGACAATTTTACCTAAACTAATTTATGTATTCAATGCCATCACAGTTAAATTACCAAAAAAATTATTTTACTGAATTAGAAAAAAATAATAACAAAATTCATTTTAAAAGAACAAAAGGCCAAGAATATCAAAGGAAATAATGAAAAAAATGTAAATGAAGGAGATTTAGGAGTATCAGATCTTAATCTATATTATAAAACGGTAATTATCAAAACTATCTGATACTGGCTAAGAAATAGAAAAGTAGATCAATGGAACAACATTTTATAGCAGTAAATAGATACAGTAATCTTGTATTTGACAAATGTAAGGATAAGCTTTTAGGATAAGAATTCATTATTTGTTTAAAAAATATCATTGGGAAAACTGGAAAGCAGTGTGGCAGAAATTGGGCACAGACCAATGTCTTACACCATTTATGAAGATATGGTCAAAATGGATATATGACCTGGATATAAAGAGAGATATTACAAGAAAATTTGAAGAAAATGGAACATATTACTTAACAGACTTATGGATAGACAAATAATTTATGAATAAACAAGAGAGAAAGAGCAGGTCGAGGTACAAAATGGATGATTTTGATTACATTAAATTAAAAAGATTTTGTATAAATAAAACAAATGTAGCCAAGATCAGAAGGAAAGCAGAAAACTGGGGGGGAAATGTATAGACAGTTCCTCAGATAAAGGTCTCCTATCTCAAATATATCAGGAATTTTGTCAAATCTATAAGAATGTGAGTCATTTCTCAATTAATAAATAGTCAAAGGATATGAATAGGCAGTCTTTCAATGAAGAAATCAAAGCAGTTTATAGTCATATGAAAAAATATTTTAAATCATTATTGATTAGAGAAATGCAAATTAAAACAACCTTAGGAGCATTTTACACCTATGAGATTGGTTAAAATGCTTAAAGGGGAAAGCAAAAAATATTGAAGGGCTGTGGAAAGATTGGGACACTAATTCCTTGTTTGTGAAATTGTAAACTGAGCCAACATTTTGTAGAGCAACTTGGAACTATGCCCAAAGAGTTATTGAACTGCCTATATACCCTTTGACCCAGCAGTAGCACTAGTAGGTCTATTTCCAAAGATGATTAGGGAAAAAGGAAAAGAAACTATATGTTCTAAAATATTTATAGCAGTTCTGTTTGTGTTGGTAAAGAACTGAAAATTGCAAAGATGCCCATCAAATGGGGGATGGCTGAACAAGTTGTGGTATGTGTATGTAATGGAATACTACTATGGTATATGTAATGGAATACTACTATGCTCTAAGAAATGATGAGCTTGATGATCTTAGAAAAACATGGATAGATTTGCAGGAAATAATAAAGAGTGACATGAGCAGAACCAAGAGAATATTGTATACAGTAATGGTAATATTGATTTTTTGTTATTGTTTTTTGTTTTTTTTTGGCTAGGCAATGGGGTTAAGTGACTTGCCCAGGGTCACACAGCTAATAAGTGTTATGTGTCTGAGGCCGGATTTGAACTCAGGTCCTCCTGAATACAGGGCCAGTGTTCTATCCACTGCACCACATACTGTTTTAAGAACAAATCTGAGTGAATAAGTCATTTTGACTATTATAAACATTTCAAATTAACTATAAAGGACCTATAAAGGAAGATGCTATCTGCATCCTGAGAAAGAACTGATAAATAGAAGCATATATAGAATGATTTTACATATATATATATATTTATAAAGGAAAAAAAGAAATTTAGATGATAAATTTATATTTAAAATTAATAGTAAGTTGTACATAATAGATGTGCAGTTTCATGTGCAATCATCTTTTTTGTTATAGTTATGAAAATGTTTGTTTTATTCCACAACTTAAAAACAAAATAAATAAAACTTTAAAGAAAAAAGAAAGGTGAGGAAGGAGGGAAGAAGGAAGACAGGAAAGAAAGGAAGGAGAAAAAAAAGAAAGGATGGAAGGAAGAAAAAAGGGGAACAAAGGGAGAAAGGAAGAAGAAAAAAATAGGAAGGAGGAAGGAAAAGAAGAGAAGAAAAGAGAAAAAGTGTCATTTTAACTCAAAATACTCCATTCACACAGAATTATGATGCTGGTACTTGAAAAAATTTCCTAAGTAGAAACACTGATGACTGGCTATGCAGTGTTATATCTTATTCAAAATATTTATGGTAATATAAAATACCCTGTCAAAGTATTATGGAAAAGAAAGTTGAGCCCAGAGGGAAAAGATACATCCATGAATGGGAAACATCCATTTTAAAATAGTATATATTTCTAAAGGAAACAGGATAAGTGAGCATAATTTCTCCTTGCTTTCTGAAGCAAGAGAGTTGGCTTAATTTAGTTTCCTGTTATTTGCTGCTGTAATAGCCTTGCTATTTACAAAGAATATAGTCAAGTAGATGCCACTTTTTTCCATCCTTTTACTGCCATTTATACCACTTGCAAACTAATTTCAGAATGAATGCAAAATGTGTCCCCCTGAAAGCTTCAAAGAGCCTAAGACAGCAATTAGGTCCTCGTGTGAAAGAGTACAAAGGTTGTCAATTTGAGCCCACAGTTAAGTATGACTATAGAGCCTTACGGAAGAGCATGTTGTTTCCTTCACCAGCCTAGCCTACTCTGGGTTTCACACTTAGTGCTATTAATCCAAAACCAGCCAAATGGCAACCCATAGAGGCTGTGATCGGCAAAAGACAAAATCAATTCATTTCACCCTATAATGATGTTAAGGGTGCACTTAACTTCTGTAAAATAATTGAGTGCAGGGTGAAAACTCAAGGGCACTTCCGGTTTGGTAAACTACTCTAATTCAGTGCCATACCTCTTCTTTTCTAGGCTAATAATGTAATAGCCTTAAAATTGGTCTTCCTAAAGTCAGTCTGAATGTTCTCCAAATCATCTTCTACTACACTATTGCCCAGGTGATGAGAGTGCTGTATTTGAAAGCAGAGGACTGGAATCCTGCCACTTATCAACTTGGTTAATTTGGGTGATGAGACCAGAAACCTCATCATCAGGAACTTCATCATCCTTCAAGATTGCATCAGTCTTGGTACTCACACCTCATCTGTATCCTCAGTATGCTCTGCCCCTCTGAATGGAGTGCTGAGAGAAGAGGGCCTCTCAAAGCCTCGATTTAAGAAAGATACCTAGGCCAGTCATCTCTTCATTTCTCACCTGGCTGTACTCCATTGGACTTCTCCATCAGACCCCAGTTCTGGGTATTTTACCTCTCCCCCTTTTAGCTCCTTATGGGTGTTGTATTCCCCCATTAGATTGTAAGCTTCTTGAGGGCAGGGACTGTTTTTCTTTTTCTTTTTTTTTCATAGTTGTATTCCCATTACTTAGCACAGTGACTGGCACCTAGTGGTATTTATTGACTATAAAATTAAAGTTTATTGATTGGCTGACTACCATGGTAGTTGCATGAATGGAAAGGAGGGCATGAATTTGAGAGATGCCATAGAGGTAGAATGAACAAAACTTGACAGCTGATTGAATATAGGGGATGTTATTGTTGTTCAATCATGTCCAACTCTTTGTGACCCCATTTGGAGTTTTCTTGGCATAGATACTGGAGAAGTTTGCCATTTCCTTCTTCAGTTCATTTAACAGATATGGAAACTGAGGCAAACGGGGTTAAATGACTTGTGTAGGGTCACACAGCTAACTAGTAAGTGTCTGAAGTCATATTTGAATTCAAGAAGGTGAGTCTTCCTGACTCCAGGACCAGTGCTCTATCTACCATGCCACTTAGCTGCCTTATAGGGGATGAGAGAGTAGGAAGAGTTAAGAGTTACCATCCTAGGTGACTGTAGTATGGTGGGGAGGAAATAATGAATTCTGTTTTGTAATTAGTGAGGTTGAGGTACCAATGTGCCACCTAGTTGATGTCCAGCAGATTGCTGACATTGAGGGATTAGAGTCTAAGACAGAAATGAGCACCAGATATATTGGTATCAATAGGACTTTTGTAGAAGATGAAGCAAATAATTTAAGTATTAGTATCCCTATGTTAAAGATAACAGGCACAGAGAAGTTAAGTAACATGTTCAAGGCCTAACAGGCAATTGGCAGATCTGAGATTTGAACCCTGATCTCTGACTCCAAATCCAATATGTTTTCTATATTCCACTGATCTCATTCCTATTCTTGTAGATCCTAGATTTAGAGCGGGAAGGAATCTCAGAGGCCAGAGTCCTTATTTTACAGAAAAGGAAACTGAGGCTGAGAGAGGCCAAATGACCTCTTCAGGGTCACATAGCTAGTAGATGCCTGAGGCAGGATTAAAATAAGGTCTTTCTGACTCTACACTCAGTACTCTATCTACTGGGCCATCTAGCTGCTTAAAACGACTTGCATCCTTGAAGGCATGAACTCAGGACATTCAGATTATGAGATTGAATTACTGCCTGCTGTTTTGTTGGCTTTCTTCTTTTTGACACAATCTTTATTCTTAAAAAAGAACTTAACAGATTTTATAGTCTAATTCTCATCATTTTACAAATGAAGAAACTGAGGCTCAGGGACTTTTTCCAAAAGAGACATATCTAATTAGTGACCGTGCTAGCACCAAAAACTTTCCCTCCTGACTCCTAGTTCACTGTTCTTTTGACTGCCCCGTTCTGCTTCCCCACCTCTCCCATTTCACCTGAGTCAGGTCTACTCACCTGTGCCATTTGAACCCAAGTGGGTCATTCCATTTAGGTGGAGTAGTGGTCTGTGCCCAGTAAACCCCTACTCAGATGTGGGCAAAGATTTGTCTGACGTTGTGATTTTTCTTCTCCAGAACAACCCAGCTGCTGAGCTCCAGGATTACTTGTAGTAATGGAATACCTGCAGGGTGTGGGGGAGGAGAGGAGAGAGAAACAGTTATAGGAAGAGAAGGGAATAGAGGAGAAGTAGTAGCAAAAGAGAGAGACAGAGAAAGAGACAGAAACAAAGTTAGAGACAGACAAAGAGAGAGACAGAGAGAAGTGGAGGGAGCAAAGAAAACCAGCTATTTCTGATTGACCTAAAGCTTTCTTTAAAATGATTCATTCTCTTCCCACTCCTGAGAGCCATTTATGTGATTGATCAGCATATGCTAATCTACAATGTCAAATGAAAAAGAAAAAAAAAGATCCCTGAAGAATCCTAAACTAACATGTATATAGCTGAAGGATGATGTGCAGTTGATAATAGGGTGGTCTGTAGCTTGATGCTTGCCAGTGACTTGAGCCCCAAAGGACTCTAATTGTATTCTTCAATCAAACCTCAAGGTTGGTGTACAACCCTCAGACACCAGAGCCTGTATTTTAAGGAGATGTCAAGAAATGCCTCCTGAGTGAGGAAGAACTGTAAGCAGCCAAGAGCCCCTTTCTGAAATCAAGGGCAAAGCCAGGCCTATGGTTAAGCAAAGAAGGTGATGTAATTAAGTGGTAAGGCTTGAGGGTCCCAAATATATATGTGTGTGCGTGTATGTGCATAATATATATATATAATATAACACATATGTGTGTGTATATATGTATGTATGTAAATATAAATATATATATATATTTGTATATATTCCCATCTAGCCTGAAATTTCTATAATTATAGGACCTCCTTTGGGTTTAGGGGTGGGGGAGGGAGAAAGGAAGGGAGAAAGGAGGAGAAGGGGAGAGGGAGAGAGGTTGGAAGGAAAGAGAGAGAAATGTCTCCAGAAAACTAGTGTTGAAATGTACCTTATCTGAGAAAGGAAGGTGGAGAAACTGCTCTCTCAATTACACAGAAGAGCTGATTAGTCCAGATTATTTAATTTAATTATCTATCTGCGGAAAATAGAAAGGAGGCATCCACAGCATTTAGAGCATAGATAGAATCTAATCCAGTTCCCTCCTTTTACAGATGAGGAAACAGGCTAAAGGTTAGTGTGTCTTGCCCAAAGTTACATGGTGAGTAAAGAAAAGAGCTTCAATTTGAAATATCTTCTAAGTCTAGATCCAATGCTCTTTTCCACCATGGCTAGTCTGGATGAAACACATTTACGTTTTTGTGAAGCAGTGTGGGCAAGGATGGTATTGGGGAGGAGAGGAAAAGCAGGCAGGAAAGCGCATTAAATTAATTAAATGAAAAGTATTTATTAAGTGTCAGCTATTAGTCAATCATCATACTAAGCACTGGAAATTTAAGTACAAAAAATGAAATAAATCCTACTTTCAACGGATCTTATTATATTCTAATGGGAGGGACAAAAAGTGTATGTGTGTGTGTGTACACATACATATACACACACATATACATACATACACACATATGCATATACACAGCACAAATATAAAGTGAATAAATATGCATATATATCTATATACATGTGTATATTTATATACATACACATATATGTATATACATACATATCTATACAAAGAATTAAATACAGAGTAGTCTGGGAAGGAGGATATTAGCCACTGGGGGCATGAGGAAAGGCTCCATGCAGAAGATAGCCCTTACACTGAGTTTTAAAGAAAATGAGGGACTCTGAGGCAACAGTAAGGAGGGGGCACCTAGCCATGCAGGATGGCCAATGCAAAGGCACACCAGCTGGATTGTGGTTTGTCCTTCGTTCTCTAACAGGACGGTGACATCAGGAGATGATGACATTGACTTTGATTTAAGTGAGGGAGGACTGTGCAAAGTCACCAGCCTCACTTTCTTCTCCAGAGCCATCTGGGTTCAGTGGCCAGATATAGGTCAAGATGACTGGAGATGGCCCAGGATGCAGTGGGAGACCTTGGCTCTTTTAAGCTAAGTTCTTTTCAGGTTCTCACTTTGAGTGAGGCAATGCACTTTCAGTGAATAGGCCTCTTTGAGAAGTGAGTCAAGGAATGGCCCCTTTAATTTAAAAAAAAAATCAAACTGGGAGGGGAAAACCCTCAGGGTTGCTGGCCAAAAGAGAAACAGTTACTGTTTACATTTCACTCTGAGCCAGGAGGGTCCAAAAATAACCTTTAAGTAAGTGCTTGGGCAGGGACCTATTGTCCAATCCGTGAAATCCAGAGTGAAAGTCTTAATAAATGCAACTAAAAAAACTAGGAAAAAAAAACATCTAAAATTCCCAATTAAACACCAAATTGGAAATCCAGAAAATCAAAGGAGAGATTAATAAGATTGAAAGTAAGAAAACCATTGAACTAATAAATAAAACCAGAAGCTGGTTTTGTGAAAAACCAATAAAGCAGATAAACTATTGGTCAATTTGATTAAAAAAAAGAAAGAAAGAAGAAAACCAAATTATCAGTATCAAAAATGAAAGGGGTGATTTTACCACCAATGAAGAGGAAATTAAAACAATTGACAACAAATTTGACAATCTAAATGAAATGGATGAATATCTACAAAAATGTAAATGACCCAGATTAACAGAAGAAGAAATAGAATACTTAAATATCCCTGTCTTAGAAAAAGAAATTGAACAGGCCATCAATGAACTTCCTAAGAAAAAAATCTCCAGGTCTATATGGATTCCCAAGCAAATTCTACCAAACATTTAAAGAACAATTAATCCCAATGCTATATAAACTATTTGGGGAAATAGGCAAAGAAGGAGTCCGATCAAATTCTTTTTGTGACACAAATATGGTGCTGTTCCCTAAACCAGGATGAGCCAAACAGAGAAAGAAAATTATAGACCAATTTCTCTAAGGAATATTGGTCTAAAATTTTTAAATAAAATACTAGCAAGGAGATTACAGCTATATATCACAAAAACTAAGTGCTATGACTAGGTGGGATTTATACCAGGAATGCACGGCTGGTTCAATATTAGGAAAACGATCAGTATAATTGACCATATCAATAACAAAACCAACAGAAATCATATGACTATCTCAGCAGATGCAGAAAAGGCTTTTGACAAAATACAACACCCATTCCTATTAAAAACACTAGAGAGATTAGGAATAAAGGGAACTTTCCTTAAAATGATAATATTTATCTAAAAGCATCAACAAGCGTCATCTGTAATTGGGATAAGCTAAAAGCTTTCCCAATAAAATCAGAGTTCCATGAAGCAAAGATGCCCATTATCAACTCTATTATTCAATATTGCACTAGAAATGTTAGTTATAGCAGTAAGAGAAGAAAAAGAAATTGAAGGAATTAGAATAGGTAAGGAGGAAACAAAACTATCACTCTTTGCAGATGATATGATGGTATACTTAGAGAATCCTAGAGAACCAACTAAAAAAACTACTTGAAATAATTAACAACTTCAGCACAGTTGCAGGATACAAAATAAACCCACATAGAGCATCAGCATTTCTATATATTGCCAACAAAGTTCAGCAGCAAGAGATCGAGAAATTCCATTTAAAATAACTCTAAACAATATGAAATACTTGGGAGTCTACCTGACAAACCCAGGAACTATATCAACACAACTTCAAAGTACTTTTTATACAAATAAAGTCAGATCCAAACAATTGGAAAAAATATTAATTGCTCATGGGTAGGCTAAGCCAATATAATAAAAACAATAATTCTACCTAAATTAATCTATTTATTCAGTGCCACACCAATGAAACTATCAAAAAAATTTTATGGAATAGAAAAAATAATAATAAAATTCATCTGGAACAACAAAAGGTCAAGGATATCAAGGGAATCAATGAAAAAATGTGAAGGGAGGTGGTCTAGCCATACCAGATCTCAAGCTGTATTATAAAGTGGTAATTATCAAAAACAATTTAGCACTGGCTAAGAAATAGAGTGTTAGATCAATGGAATAGATTAGGTACACATTACATTATAGTAAGTGATCATAGCAATCTAGTATATGATAAACCCAAAGATAAAAGTTTTTGAAACAAAAATTCATTATTTGACAAAAACTGCTGGGAAAACTGGAAAATAGTATGGCCGAAACTAGGTATAAACCAACATCTTACACTGTATATCAAAATAAGGTCAAAAGTGGGTACATGATTTACACATAAAGGTTGATATCATAAGGAAATTAGGATAGCATGGAGTAGTTTATCTGTCAGATCTATGGATAAGAGAACAAAATTGTTTTAACATCTACCAAAGAAAATATAGAGAGCATCACAAAATGCAAAACAAATAATTTTGATTATATAAAATTAATAAGTTTTTGCACAAACAAAACCAATGCAACCAATATTAAAAGAAAAGCTGAAAACTTGGGACGGGCGAATTTTGCAACAAGTATCTCTGATAAAGGCCTCATTTCTCAAATATATAGAGAACTTAATCAAATTTACAGAAATATAAGTCATTCTCCAGTTGATAAATGGTCAAGGGATATGAATAGGCAGGCAGTTTTCAGACAAAAAAATCAAAACCATCTATAGTTATATGAAAAAATACTCTAAATCACTATTGATTAGAGAAATGCAAATTAAAACAACTCTGAGCTATCATCTCATACCTATCAGATTGACTACTATGACAAAACAGGAAAATTATAAGTGTTGTAGGGGATATGGGGAAACTGGGACACTAATGTACTACTTGTGAAGTGATCCAACTAATCTGGAGAGCAATTTGGAACTGTGCCCAAAGGATTGTAAAACTGTACACACACTTTGATCCAGCAATTCCACTGCTAGTACCAAAGACATAAAAAAAAAGGTGAGGTGGGGTGAAGGACCTATTTGTACAAAACTATTTATAGTAGCTCTTTTTGTCGTGGCTAAGAATTGGGAATCAAGAGGATGCCCATCAATAGGGAAATGGCTAAACAAGCTGTGGCATATGATTGTGTTGGAATATTATTGTGCTATAAGGAATGACAAGCAGGGTGATTTCAGAAAAACCTGGAAAGACTTACATGAACTAATGCAAAGTGAAATGAGCAGAACCAAGAGAATGTTGTACACAGTAACAGCAATATTGTACAATGAGGAACTGTGAATGATTTAGCTATTTTCAGCAATACAGTGATCCAAGATAATCCCAAAGGACTAATGTTGAAGCATACTATCTGCCTCTAGAAAAAGAACTGATACTATCTGAATACAAACTGAAGTATACTTTTTTTTCACTTTCTTTCTTTCTAGTTGTTATCAGAATATTCTTGTACAAAATGACTAATATGGAAACATTTTACATAATTAAACACGTATAAACTATATCAGATTGCACCCTGACTCAGGGAAGGGGCAGGGAAGGAGGGAGGGAGGGATAGATTTTGGAGCTCAAAACTTTTTTTGAAAATGTTTTAAAATTGTTTTAACATCTAATTGGGGAAAATAAAATATTATATTAAAAAAAGAAAGTCTTAATAAAGGCAAAGAATAGATTTTGGAGGGGTTGAAAGATTAAGAGAGGTGGAATGACAGATAGTTATGGTCAAATAGGAGAATGTCAGGGTTTATAATAAGGGAAACCCATCATCCAGGATGGGCAGCGAGGCGGCACAGTGGATAGAATGCTGGGCCTAGAGAGAGGAAGATTCATCAGGAGTTCAAATCTGGCTTCAAACACTCATTTGCTGTATGACCAAGGGCAAGTCACTTAACCCTGTTTAACTCAGTTTCCTCATCTGTAAAATAAGGTGGAGAAGGAAATGGCGAACTACTCCAGGATCTTTGCCAAGAAAACCCCAAATAGGATCATGAAGAGTCAAATATGATTGAAAAATGACTGAATAAACCAGGATAAACCATCAACTTGGATAAGCTGATTATCTGAAATGTTAGGACCATGATGATTGACTCAGTTTTTGATACTCAACCTTGCCTCAGCTCCCTTAGTTGCTTCTCCCCTCTGATTGGAGTGCTGGAGAATGGAACAACACATACATTTATTAAGTGCCTACTATGTGCCAGGTACTGTGCTGATTCTGGAATAAATCCACCCCCCCCAATGCCTTCCTTTATAACGGGCTCATTCAGCAGCAGCTCTGCCATGGAACATCATGACCCCGTGGGGTATTCCCTGATTCCTCCCCATTTTCAACTTCTTTTTGTGTATTGTCTTCTAACATTTAATTATAAGCTCCTTGAAGGCAAGGACTATCTTTTTCTTATTTGTAGCCCCAGAGCTTAGCATAGTACCAGGCACATAGTAATCACTTAATAAATACTTATTAAATTAAATTAATAAATACTTATTAATATTAATAAATACTTATTAAATTAAATCAAACTTTTGTGTCATGGCAAGATCTAACTTGGGATCATCTCTGCGTGTGGCTGAGGTGAAGCAAAAGAGTCGCTCATGGGATTTAAGGGGGCTGAGGAATTGGGAAGTGAGGGATTTTTCAGGACTATCTATACAGATATTAAAGTCTGCTATAATAAGGACAAGAATTGAGGAGGAGTGGAAAGTAGTGACCCGGGTACTGAACTATTTGAGAAAGGAGGAAATATGACAGCCACCAATATTAGATTATGATATAGCTCAACTCTTGACCAAGATGAATGGGGAACAATTAGTCCTATGCTGCATGCTAGCTGAAGAATGTGTTTCTGGATTGGTGAGGAGAAAGGGGACCTTGTATATTTATGGGAGATGGAGTTGATGTGAGAGCTTTGGAGAAGAGA
This sequence comes from Vombatus ursinus, assembly GCF_900497805.2. Taxonomy (NCBI): domain Eukaryota; kingdom Metazoa; phylum Chordata; class Mammalia; order Diprotodontia; family Vombatidae; genus Vombatus; species Vombatus ursinus. The sequence goes on from NW_020940355.1 coordinate 23,067,793, forward strand.
GACATTCTTGATGTCTGTTCTGAGAGAGGGCAGATATGATTTCAAACTCTCTTGGGGACTGACTTGAAACACATGGTAAAAGACAGAACTTTGAAAGGCTGGTGTGTAGGCAATTTGTCTCTGATTTCCACCTTGCCTCTCTAGAGACTTTGGTGAATTTCACCTTGGGTGAGACTGTGGCCTTTCTCTTGATTGAGCTTAGATCTCATTTCATTTCAATCTTAAGAGTTCATTCACTTTGTGTGTATTTTCTGGTATATTCTAGTCTGTACAACTGCACTGATTTCTGCTTATTTTCAGGGATAGTCTTTCACGTAATTTGGGCCCGAGTGGTAAAAATAAGGTACCCTTCCTCTTTAAGAGATAGTGACCAGGGCAACTAGGGACTTCAGAAGCTAAAATTCTTGCTTCTAGATCAACAATATTTAGGGAGGCAAATAGATATAATTCTAGTCTAGTACCCTCCTCTTTCTAAGAGAACAGGTCAACCAGTCTAATGGCTCCTTTTTCTGCTCCCCTCAAGGCAGGAATCATAGTCTCCCTTGGTGAGGGTGGCTAAGATTCCGGAAATATCTACCTAAATATCTCCTTCAACCTCTTGTCTAGACATAGCTATCCCATGTGGATATTCACATCTTACATGAACAGTACATACCTTACAAGTAAAAAAAAATTTGACTGAGCAGATTTTAAAAGAAGAAATATTGCTGAGGGAAGGAGGTAAAGGAGAACCTGGAAATGACAGTAGAGAACAAGGAGCATTCTGATTCTTTCTCTAGGACCAACATGTCAGAAGATATTAAAGAAGGTACAGTTAATGCTGGAGAGGATAGCCGGGGATGTAGTGTCATCAGAGGAGAGTTAGATATCAGTAAAGGATAATAGATGGAAGGGATGTGAGAGAAAGAGGTCCAAAGCTGAAGGTAATTTGTTCACTATTGAATGGAAATTCCAGAGTCTTCAGTGGAAGGAGTGGACAGGGTTGTACTGAAACATGAGGAGGGTAGGGTTGATGAGGACAAGAGTGAGATAGCAGGAAGAGGGAACTGGGAATAGATTTCTCCTTCACGGTTAGGAATTAATTAGGAAAGGGACAGTGAGAGAGAGGAAAAGGGACAGCAGTAATAGTAGGTTTCAGCTGAACAGTGAAACTCACAGTCTCTAAAGGGTGTTATAGCAATAGCTAGGTGGGGCCAATGTGTGCTCCTTCACTGCATCTGTGGTCTTGCCTGTTTCAAATCCATGGAACAAGATGCCCCTCCAGCATAAGCTCGTCACTTCTAAACTCACCACCATGCTGCTAACTCAAGCCTTGATTAACACCACTTCCCTCAGCCACTGATTGGAGGGCTGGAGAGTGGAGTACCCAAACTCCCCACAATGTTCTTTTATAGAGGGCAGAAGGGGAACTCATCTCACTCTACTTTGCATCTGTTACCCTGCCTGGTTTCAACACTACAGAACAAGATGCTCCATGCCAGGTAACCCCTGGTGTCTCCCCGCCTCTCCCCCAACCCTCCCATGCTTTCTTGCCTCCTTTTGTGTGTTGTCTCCCCCTTTAGCTTGTAAGATCTTTGAGGGCAGGGACTGTCTTTCTTTTTATTAATTCCCAGTGCTTAGTACATGATCTGGTACATAGTAGGCACTTAATAAGTGTTAATTGGATTGGATTGGGGAAGCTGGTGGAGGGAGTTAGGGCAGATGAATAGTGGTCCTCCTAACCAGCAAAAGGCACTGGTTTGCCAATAAGTAACTGAGTCTAGCCAAGGTTTGGCCCTGACCTGCCAGGTGATGCTCCTGCTTCTGCACCTTATTCGGGGTGATTCTGAGAAGGGTTGAGATAGTTTGGGCAATATCCCATTGATAGGTTGGCCAGGCTTAGATCTATGTTCAAATGTAACCATTAGGCATATTTTGATTCTCCTGAACTCTCCAAACCCTCACCCTCCAAATAAGAATTACTCACAGGAGGTAAAAGTAATTGCAGCTGCCTCCATAGGCTCATATACCAAGAAGTTTGATGAGGTAGCAATGCAATGAATAGCAGAGAAGGATAGTTCCCTAATCTCTAATGTACTCACTCATCATTCTACCAGCCACTATCCTCTGACAGGGCAGAACAACCAGGCCCATGGTCTAGTGATCTGTGTGAGTTCTCTGTAAAATAGTCTTTTAGGCAAACATATATTGGGCATTCAAACAATGTGGCCAGCCCATCAGATACCCTGGAGGTAGGGGATGTTTGGAGGGAAGGATAGTAGTGTCATACAACCTCAGGTAGCAGACATTTCTGAGGGGGATAAACTGTCTCCTCCCACCAACACAGTTCCTTGAAGAGTGGTATCCTGCATGGGGAATTTTCAGTGGACCAGCATTCCATTAAGGGATTCAGTTCTTGGTTAAAACTCAGAGCCCCACAGAACATCAGAGCGGAGAAGGGCACTTAAAATCATCACCATCATTATCACTGCAGGCTATAAAATTCTAGCCCTGTCAAATACATGAGAAGCTTGCTATTGTTCATGAATAGACAAATAATAAATCCCCATAATACAAACAGAGACCTGAGAAAATCTTGGAGAACTCAACCAATAAACCATATTAGAATTGGACCATTATCACAAACTGAACTGTTGACCACCATTGCCTAGATATGATATCAATTCAGAAAAATTTAAGAACAACATTTTTAATAGTTGTTCCCACCCCAAATAATCATAATTTCCAGGTTACATGGAACAAAATGCTTTCAAAGTATAGCAACTTGGCCAAGGAGATTAAAATCAAATGGGAAAAGGAAGAATTATGTATTAGTCCTGTTGTCTTATCTACTACTGTAGCCATACCAAGGATGCTTCCAGAGGGCCTATAGACTAACTCAAAGGTTCTTGGGGCTTGTGAATTTGATTTTTTAAAATATTTTAATAACGATTCTAATGTGATGGTTTCCTGTGTAATCCTATGTATTCTATTTTATAAATTTACAATCATTACCCTGAGAAAAGTCCATAAGCTTCATCAGACTGATAATGTCCATGACATAAAAATGGTGAAGAATCCCTGAACTGGAGAGTGAACGTACATCCTGTTACTTTTATTTAATTACAAAAAAGCAGTTGTTTTATCCATCTGTGGAACAGTTTATAGAACATTGAAAATATAGAATATATTAAGCGGGATAGCTTTGCTTTAGGAGCATTTCTGGCTGAATACTATAAAAATGAGCTGAAATGAAGGAAAAAGCATTTAAGTGTATATGATATGCAAACCACTATGCTAACAACTGGTGACACAAGTAGAAAAAAGCAAGATGGAGCCTGCCCTCAAGGAACTCACATTCTGTTGGAGAGATATCACATATGGAAAGTTTTAGCCTCAAGTCAGATGAAAAGGCCCCCTGGTCCTTAGGATACAATGTCAAAATAGATAGTAATACATCTTCTTTAACATCATTTCCATTGCAAAAACTTCATCTATTTTTGATGTCACTTGACGGTGCCAAGGACTCTGGTGGCAAGAACTTTCTTTGCTGGATCTTTAGTAACTCATGTTGCTGAGGAGACAGGAGAGGCATTTAGCAGGTTATGTCTCCATAAGGCCTGTTCTGTTGGGTGATAGCTGTGGGAGCCAAGCTAAAAGCAGCATCAGTAGTTGGGAGAATGCTAATGTTCCCAGGACTCTTCGACTCTGGGTACTGGGCTCTTTGAATATGGTTATTTGCATGTTGTTTCTCCTATTAGACTATGAGCTCCTGGAGAGTAGGCATTATCTTTTGCCTTTCTTTGTTTCCTCATCGCTCAACATAGTGTCTGGCATATAGTAAGTATTTAATAAATGCTTATTTTTTTTTTAAAAAAAGAAGTGTCGGGGCACAAGTTTACCTTCATGGGATCTGTCCTTCAGACAGAGATCCATGTCTTCTAATCTTATCAAATATTCTATCTTGTGTCTGTCAATTGAAAAGTAATTGGAAAAAAAAAGAGAAATTAATCTGATTGGTAGCTACATTGATATAATTGTGTGAATAACTAACTACTAGGAAACAATTACTTACCAGTCCTCCCCATCCTCCTGAACACATGGGGATTTTTTTCCCCAAAATAACAAAGTATATTCAATGATATTGCTCCCATATAAAAGCATTAATAATAAATTTTACAGCAAAAAGGTTTTGTGTATTATTAATAAATTAAATTAAAATTATTTTAAGGTATTATTTCATTTTTAGCTCATAATTTTATGCCTTTTGTGTATGTTTTACAAATCACAAAAAAAATATTAGTTGGTTAGTCATTGGACTGACTCCATTAGGCCATGAGGTCTTTGAAAGCAGTGACTATCTTTTACTATTCTTTGTATCCATTTAGCACAATGCCTGGCATATGGTAGGCACTTAATTAATGCTTGTTGACAACATAAAATAAAATAAGTGTTTATTAACTGACTGTTTCCACCAGGGTCTGAGGGGAATAGAGGTCATGGTGGGGGTAGTTTGACCCATGTTCCCTTTCCTCAGGAAACCTTGCTACTTCAGCTAGACTGGCTTGCCTACCCTATTGGTGGCAAGTGGTCCTCAATTGGTATTGATGGTTGCAAGGGCATTAGGCCCTTTCACCACAAAGCTTACTCTCCTGAGTTTCAGAGGTAAGGGATGGGCAAGCTAATGATGATAAATAAGCTGCACAGAGCAAAATGCTAATACAAAGACTTGACTGAGGACATCAAAATCATGTTGGATTAGCAAGTGATGCCTGCTGGAGTTGTATTAGGGATGTTGAAAAGTGACTCCACAGAGGATGAGTATGCATCCTAATTTTGTTCTTGTTCAGTCATTTTTCACTTGTGTCTGACTCTTCATGAGCCCATTTGGGGTTTTCTTGGCAAAGATACTGGAGTGGTCTGCCATTTCCTTCTCCAGCTCATTTTACAGATGAGGAAACTGAGGCAAACAAGGTTAAATGATTTGCCACAGATAGTAAGTGTCTGAGGCCACATCTGAACTCAGGAAGGTGAGTCTTTTTGACTTCAGGCTTGGTACTCAAACCACTGCACCACCTTGATATTTTTTATTTAACAATAAAAAGTAGTTATTTATCTGCATAACAATCCACGAAACAGTGAATATAAATAAATACTAGCACAATCATCAATAAACATTTATTAAGTGCCTTTGTCCTGGTTTGGACCTACTGAGGATAGTTTCCTGGTAGCTTGTTTGATATTGGAACAAAATGAAGCAGTTGTAGGTCATTCAAAATTGACCGAGAGATTTAGCAATAGCAGGAGCTGGCTATTCAACAATCCTAAGCACTGAGGGCACCTGGAGTTGATTAAGCTGAGTGAAGTTGGCTTGTCTGAGTTATCCTTTATGATCAGTCAGACAAACATTAGAGAGAGTGTGGGTGCTTCTGATTACTTTGTACTTGGGTGACCAGGAAGTGATGTCAACAACCTGAACTTTAGTCCCCTGGCGCAATCAAGTCTTGAAGAAGATATTGATAACTTTTAAGGAAAAACCAGTTTACCTTGCATAGAGGATAGGAGCATTGCTCCTACAACAGCCTACTTCGTGCCCTAAGGATACAAGTTGTTGTTTGTGCTTCATTCTTGGGAAAAAAATATACACACCCACATACATGCACATATATGTATATGTAAATATACAAAATATAATACACATATACAAATATATACATATAATAAATGAATACAAATTTATACAAAATGCTTGGGGTTTGGATTAAGCAGATAAGTGGTACAGTGGATAGAATGCTGGGCATTCTATCATGAAGTCATGAAGACCAGAATTCAAATCTAGCTTCAAATGCTTACTAGGTATGTGACACTGGGCAAGTCACTTCACTGGGATCAAAATAGCACGTACCTCCCAAGGTGGTTGTGAGGATCAAATTAGATAATAATCGTAAATTGCTTAGCATAGTACGTGGCACGTGGTAGGTGCTATATAAACGCTAGTTTCTATTAAGTTCCAGCAAAATCCCACCTTCTTCAGGGAGCCTTCTGCAAACCTCTTAACTCCAGTGGTTTCCCTCTTTTAATTATTTTTTAATTCTTTCCTTTTTTTCCTGCATGTGGCTTGATTTCTATATATTTGTTTGCCTCTTGTCTCCCCCATTAGATTGCAAGCTCCTTGAGGGTAGGGACCATCCTTTTTCTCTTTTTGTATCACTTAACATTGTGCCTGGTAGATAGGAGGCACTTAATAAATGTTTATTGTTTGATTATTCTCTATTTTGATCCATTGGAAATTCCTTCCTTTTAGATCCAGTTGTTAAATAAGATGATGTAATTAGGTTAGTAAAAGCATGGTAATATTGAAAGGCATCAAACAACAAGTATAATACCCAAACATCACTTTCATTTTAACTCATTTCCCCTACCCAAGCTAGAGAGTCTGGTGTTTCTCTGCTCCTACGTCCCTATGGTGGAGTCCAATCTCTCTCTCTACTCACTGTGCTTCCTCTGAACCCCAGGAGAGGAAATTGTCTTCTTATAAATCTGCCAATCTGTTAACAAAGTAGGAAGGGGATGTTAGCTCAGTCATTCACAGAAATGACTTAGGGGGAGAGCTGTCAGCAGGTATTAGGGTGTATTAATTGCTCTTCATGACTCACATGGTCATGGGACTCCTCAGCCATTCTGCCCAGTGACTCTTTTTATTGTGCTGATTTCCAAGGTTTCAGCAAGATGGGAACAAAACCCCATTCAGCTACTCTGGTGTCTCATTGATATAAGAGAGTTGACTTCCTACTCTTTCTAGCCCTGGGGAATGGAAAACAACTCACATGAATGTAGTTTTTGCCTTTAAGGACACATCAATCCAGTGGGTGGGGAGAGTTGGAGATGGATACTCTAGTCCTACTTAGCAACTTTATGCTTTTATTTTGCACACAAACTCAGGATCCTCTCCCAATTCCCCTCTCCCTCTTCCAAATATTGGCAGGGTAAACAGTTAATTTCCCCCCTTAAGAGAATTTGAGTTTTCCTTCCCTCCACTCCTAAAAGCCTATGGCTTTTCAACAATTCAGTTGTTGTTCAGTTGTGTCTGACTCTTCATGACCCTATTTGGGGTTTTCTTGGCAAAGATACTGAAGTGGTTTGACATTTCCTTTTCTAGCTCATTTAACAGATGAGGAAACTGAGGCAAAAAGGGTTAAGTGATTTGCTCAGGGTCACACAGCTTGTAAATGTCTGAGGCCAGATTTGAAATCAGGAAGATAAGTCTTCTTGACTCCAGGTGTGGCACTCTATCCACTGAACCATTTAGCTACCCCATAAATTCAGTAGAAGAGGTAATTTATTCAACCTTGGAATAAGCAAATATTAGGTTAGCCCCTGCTCTCCCTTTCTCAATGTCACATTCATTTACATCACAGAAGACTTCCACCAATTTGGTGACCTTTAAACTGCTCTAGGCAATGCCTTTCAATGGGTCATCTAGCTCTGGGTCTTACTGGTTATTAACCTCTACCAGGTTAAAGAAAAAACAAAAACTTAAGAAATGATCTTTTCTCCTCATCCTGGAAGCCAAATCAATTATTCTGCCAATTATAATCTAGCACATATTATTCTGCCCTTTCCCCTCCGACGGAGCAACCTCCTGTCACAAATCATTCATTGTGTCCTGGCAGAAATTATCCCCAGAACTCCCAGATTAGCCATTAGTGTCAAATAATAGACCATTAATAGACTTCCATTAATTGAACCTTTACATGCTGGGCCAAGAGTGAGCACCATATGTGTCTTTGCAGTTCTGTCAAGGAGCTGGCTTCTCTGGGACAGGGCAGTTTGTCTCCCTTGATTCTGTGCCAGGTGTCTGATGAATGACTATTAAGCATGACTTTCTGTGTTCATCAACAAATCCATCCCCATTATTACACATCAATCTCATAGCAAAATTTAAAAACAACAACCTCCTTCTAGAAGTGAGAAATCAGGACTTTCACAAGACCTACACAGCATAATAAGCAGGATTCAGAGTTTTAATATTGAAATTTCCAAACCCCCTGAGTAACTGAGAGAAGAACAATATAGACTACGAAAGCAGCAAAAATGAAGGGTTTCTGATGTGTGGCTTTCTGCTTTGCTATGTTTTTAACATCTTGAAAAGACCAAAAAGTCTTTGTTAAGAGATATGGGTATCTTTTTTGTGTGTAATTTTGAGAAGCATTAAAAGATAGTTTAAATTACCCTGAAAATATCTGTTAGATGGAAAATAGATGGTGCTGTTTAAGCTAATCAACACATTTAGATTGCTGTTTTTCTAAATGCTTACGAGCCTTTTTGCATTTCCTCCATATAATTTGGTATCAGAGTTAATGACATATCCTTGGTTCTCTCTGGTACAGAAGTACCTCAGTCATGGAAAGTTTTTGCTCCTTCTACTTCTTTACAGCAATAATTACCAATAAATCTCTCAGCATGAGGAATAACAGAACTGAATGGCTCTGTGATGGATAAAGAAGGTCCTTGGCTTCCTTCCATTCATCTTGATAATCTTCATTGCTATGCAAACAGTAAGATGCATTACCATGATTCACATACATGGCATTCAGCTCAACTCTGACTCCAGAGAAATTCTACCTAATAGATCAAATTATTAGGGTTAAAAAGGGGCAGGAGAAAAAAAAAATGTCCACAATCTCACCCGAAATGTTTGAGAGGGAGAGAAGGACAATAATAAATCCTTGTGAGAATAGATCAATTTAGCAGCACTTCCAATCAACAGATACTGGTTAAAGGTTCCTAAAGTGGCATAGTGGATAGAGTGCTGGACCTGGAGAGAGGAAGACTCATCTTCCTAAGTTCAAATCCAGCCTCAGACACTTACTAGCTGAGGGACCCTGGCCAAATCACTTAACCCTGTGTGCCTTAGTTTCCTCATCTGTAAAATGAGCCAGAGAAGGAAAGGCAAACCACTCTAGGATCTCTGCCAAGACAACCCCAAATGAAGTTAAGAAGAGTCAGATACAACTAAACAAAAACCATCACTTTTAATTGTTCTTACCATAGTATATAGAATCATAGATTTAGAGCTAGAAAAGATTTTAGAGGTCATCTAAATCAGACTGGCAAACTATTGCCCTGAAGGCTCTTTATGTAAGATTCTTTTTTACATTTTAAAATAAAGTTTTATTTTATTTAAAGATATAAAAATCATTCTTATCTCACAAAGTCAAACAAAAGAAGACTCTGGGTAGAATTTGACCCTCAGGCTGTAGTTTGTCAATCTCTGGTCCAGATTAGTGCCTTTATTTGACAGATCAGAGTACTATGGCCCAAAGAATTCTTGACTTCCCCAAACTCACATGAGTAGTAAATAGCAGCTTCAAATTCAGGCCCTCTGACTCTACAGCTAGTGCTCTTTTTCTACTGGTACAGATTTTCATTGAGACCATTTCAAAAGTAAACTAAAGTGTCACTGATTCAGATTTCTCTGATGTCTACCAAGGCTTTGTGAATGTGCCTCTATACTTAAATCAACGTAATTTCTCTTAGGAGTTCCAGGAGAGGGTGAGGCTATACTAAAGATGTCCTAGAGTTAGGAGGACAAGGCTCCTAAACATTTCCAGCCTTTTTTTTTTTTAATTGCAGCCTGGCTGGAACAATGGTCTCAACAAAGGAAAATAAATGTCAAGCTGAGGGAAAAGTCTGTGACTGCCAAAGAGATTCCAGCAAAGCATTTCCCCTCCCCAGGATAGATGACTTTGACCCATTTTACATAATGTCCTACCTGCTAGAAACCCAGCTGAAACAAATAAACCCTGCCCGTCTCTTCCTTCTGTACCCAGGGGAAACCAAACTCCTGATGGTTTTTTTCCTCTGAGAGTTGCATCAGCTCTCACATGCCAGGGTTATTTTAAACATATGGTTTAAAATAAACTCATGGCCACATTGTTCAATGTCCCCACAAATGGCCAGATTTATATAGATATGCTCACTTGAAGAGCTCCCCATGGTTAAGTGACCCAAAAGTCACCTTCCCTCACAAACTAAGGAACTAGTTTCTGAAGATTTGCCATCTCTCTACAAAACTTCAACATTTTGCATTTTCTAAATCAAAGTTTAGACTTTTCAGCATAGCTATTGGGCTCTTCTCTTACAGAGGCTTTGTAAGCTATCTAAGATATGTGGATGGCTCTTGATTATGGATGTTAATGGGGAAAATGATCTGGGAAAATAAAATGCATTTGCAATCACCAATTGTCATTTAGCCAAATAGTTTGATTTAATTTCTCTTCCATTCTGTTTTGAATTTGTTTCACCAGCATTTAACATAGTGCTTGGCACATAGTAAGCACTTAAGAAATGCTTTGCATTCATTCATTCATTCATCCATTCAATCATCCTCCCCCTTCCCCAGGCTCTTCAGCAGTGGTCTCAGAAAATTGCCAACATGATTCAAAAGAGAGGGGAAGCTAAGGGGCTAGGTAAATCCAAGCTGGAAAATCAGACCTTGGATAGTCAAGAATGAACAGTGAAGTTAAGCACCAGGAACTATGCTAAACACTAGGGATACAAAGAAAGACAAAAAAACAAACAAACAAACAAACAAAAAAAAAACCCCGCTAAAACACAGTGCCTTCTCTCTGGGAGCTCAGTCTATTGGGGCAGATGGCATGTAAACAATTATGTACCAACAAGCTATTTGTAGGATAAATTGGAGATAATCTCAGAGAGATGACACAAAGATTAAGGTGTAATGGGAAAGGCTCTTTGCTGAAGTTGAGACTTTAATCACTAATACTTGAAGGAGACTGGGAGAGAGAGAGCAAAGGAAGAAAGCCATTTCAGGCATGGGGAGGCTGCTAGTGAAAAACAAATAAATGGAGTTGGGAGATGAAATATGTTGTACAAGGACCAGAAAAGAGACCATTCAGTGTCACTGGATCACAGAATATGTGGCAGGATGTAAAGTATAAGACTGAAAAGATGGAGGAGGAGGACCAGAATATGAAGGGCTTTAATGGTCAAATAGGGGGCTTTATATTCGATCCTGGAGATAATCAGGAGCCATGAGTTAATTGAATAAGGAGGTGATATGGTCAGACTTGTACTTTAGGAAGATTAATTTGACAGCTGAATGGAAGATGGAGTATAGTGGGCAGACACTGGGGGCAGGTAGACCAGCCAACAGCTGCTGAACTAGTCCAAGTGTCAGGTGATGAGAACCTGCACAAGTGTCAGAGGAGAGAAGGGGGTGTAAATGAGAGATATTATGAAGATAGAAATGACAGGACTTAGCAACTAATTAGATAAATGAGGTGAGAGAGTGAGGAGTTGTGGTGATGCCTAGGTTCTTGAGCCTGGGTAACTAGGAAGATGGTGGCATCATTAACAGCAATAGGGAAGAGCAGAGGATTTGGGGGGGAATATAATGGATTCAGTTTTGGATATACTAAGTTCAACATGTCTATGAGATAGACAGCTGGAGATACCCAATTGGCAGTTGGAGATGTGAGACAGGACATTGGGAGAGAAGTTAGGGATGGACAAATGTGAGAATCATCTTCACAGATATGAAAATTGAATCAGTGTTGATGACAAAGTGGTAAGCTTTAAAAAGGGTATAGAAGGAGAAGAGAGGGCTCAGAACACAGCCTTGAAGGGCACCTATGGTTAATGGGTATGACCTAGACAGAGATCATGCAAAGGAGACTGGCAAAGAGTGGTCAGATCAACGGGAGAACCAAGAGAAAGCAGTGCCCTGAAAATTTAGAGAGAAAAAAATATTAAGAAAAGGGTGATTGCTAGTGTCAAAAGCTACAGAGAGGTCAAGAAGGATAAGGATGAAGGCCATTAGATCTGACATGTGAGAGATCACTGATAACTGGAGAGAACAGTTTCTTTTGAATGATGAAGTCAGAAGCCAGATTGTAGAGAGTTAAGAAGAAACTAAAAGGAAAGGAAATGGAGGTGCCTGTGGTAGATGACTTCTCAAAGAATTTGGCCATAAAAGACAGGAGGGATACAGGACAATAGTTTCCATGGATGGATCAAATAAGGGCTTTTTGAGGATGGGGGAGACATAAATATTTTTGCAGGCAGGAGGGAAGCAGTCAGTAGACAGGGAGATGTTGAAGACTAGTGAGAGCCAGGAAAGACAGGGTGAAATGAGATCACTTGTGTGTGTAGACAGATTTGCTTTGGCAAAGAGAATGGCCTCCTCCTCATGTGGGATAAAGGAGAAACAGGAGATAATGGCAAAAAGGGAAGGGAATAAGCATTTATATAGCTCCTACTATGTGCCAGGACTTGTGTTCAGCACTTTACAAGGACCTTAATTCATCTTCACAACAACCCTGAGAGGTAGGTCTTGTTATTATCCTTATTTTATAGATCAGGAAACAGGCAGATAGAAATTAAGTGACTTGCCTAGGATTACACAGCTAGTAAGTGAGGCTGAATTTGAATTCACATCTTCCTGACTCTAGACCCAGCACTCTATCTATCCACTGTGCTACCCAACTGCCTAGGCACCTCAAGGATACAAGATAAGGAGGAAGGGAGAAAGAGAGATCTCAGAAAATGGCCTCACTTTTTTCAGTGAAATATGAAACAAAGTTCTCAGCTGAGAAGGTGAGGAGAAGGGGGACCACTGAAAATTTGAAGAGGAATAAACAATTTGGAAACACTGATATGGTGAGTGGAATAAAGAATCAATCAGGGAAGCATAAAAGGATTGCCTTGCAATGGTCAGGGTCTAGTTGAGATTATATCACATCATTTTATAGTAGAACTAGTCAGTGTATATTCATGATTTTCTCCAGTCTCATTCAGTAGCATGTGATTAGCAGCAAAGGCAGCAGATGGTGAGAGTAATTCAAAGTTAAGGCTTGTTAGGGTACGATCAGTGATATTATAAGGGGGCAAGGGACTTGAGAGAAGAGGACAGCATGGAGTCAAACTGGCTTGCCAACGGGTCAAGATGGAGAAGGAGGAAGCATAATGAAGGGCTAATGACCTGGGAAAGAACTGAGGGATCAAGGGATTGGAGGGTGAAATGAGATGAAGAGGGTTAGGGGTTATAAGGCAAGAGTAAAGGTGAAATGACCTCAGTTTATGATCAGATAAAGGAATTTCAGAGTTCATGAACATGGAAATGGAATACTTATGGGTGATGGCATGACCATTTTTTTATGTGTATAGCTGAGGTGGGGGAAGGAAATAGGTCATAGGAAAGAAATGAATAAGTTGAAGAACTGGGAGATTAGGGTGGTTGAGGAAGTATCAATATGTATGTTATAGTTTTCTAGTAGGAGAACAGGAATTGGGAAGGAGAGAAAGACTTTGAGTAGGCATTGAATTTGTTGAAGAAAGAAGAATATCTAGGAGGCTGCTAAACAACAGCCACCAGAATCTTGAATGGTGGGAAATAAGGATTGTTTGAACTTTAAAGATGGAGAGGTTATTGAGAGATGATGGTAGAGAAAGGCTGAAAGTGGCAATGGGGAACAAGGAGTATTCCAACTCCCTACCATTGAGACCAGTGAGTCAGTCAGTGGGCAGTGGGATGACTGAAAGTACAACCAAGCTGGAAAAAGTGACCAGGAAGCTGAGTTATCAGGAAGAAGCCAGGTCTCAGTGAGTGCAAGGAGATAGAGGGAGAAAGGAAGGAAAAGGATTGAGATGAAAGATCATTTGTTGCTTGTGGAGCAGGCATTCCAGAGAGCACAGTGGAAGGGGTGGGTAGCTTTACTTATGTTGAGGATGTCATCACCCTACAATAAAGTCCTATTTCAATGCCTGATCGTGTCATGGAGGTGACTGTAAGTTATCAAAGACATACTAATGGAGTGCATGCTCTAGCACATCCTACCAAGCTAGAAAGGCATCAAGTGAAGGTCCCTTGATGAACTGTGATCTAAAATCAGTGTCTTTATTAAGAGAGGAGAGCAGTAGCAGCAGCAGCAGCAGCATGACTACCAGTTGGGGCTTTTTTTTCCTTTTTATTTCTTTTGCCTCAGCAACCCAAAAAAATTCTTGACTAAGTCAAGGAAGGACTATGATGTGTTTTGGTGAAACGGATGCCTGTTGTGATGAAATCCCATATCTTTTAAAACACTGAAGTGTGCTACCTCATCCTTCTTGCCCAGGCAGTCACAGAAATATACACTTCAGACATTTTGAGATAAACCACCATCTATGATGTTTCATTCATTTACACACTTATTATTCATTCATGCACTCAAATTATTTCTGAGGGCTATCTTAATGCAGTTTTGAGTGAGGTTTGAGCTTTCAAAGTGCAGTATAAGGAACACAAGGAGATAGAATCAGCTGAGAAAAAGTAAAGTATATCATCTTTATTGAGGGGAAATACTTTTATAATATATTTGAGATAACATTTGTAAGGCACTTAGCACAGTGCCTGGCACATAGTAGGCACTATATAAATACTAGATATTTTATTATTGCTGTCATCATCGTCATCATCATCATCATCATTGAGAAGTCAGGGAGGATGGACACAGGTCAGGTTTGTTGGGATTTCAGGTAGAACTGGGAAACCACTCAAGTCTGGTGATGTTTTATAGGGATCTTATCTGGATCAAGCAGGACCAGTTACTGAAGGGTAGGGAGCAGGGAACCTGGACATGGTGTGCATATTAAGGTTTGGGGACTGAAGCTGATTCATGCAGGAGGGAGAGGGGAATTAGCTACTAGTTGATACTCAAACTCCCCTTGTGGGAAAAGCAGATTCTGGCCATTACTGCTGGCTTTACTTTGACAGTGTGGCTCAGAGAATTTGAGCCCCTTTCCAGCAGCATCTTCTTTTGGAATGGTGGCCATCTCCAGTCATCCTGATGTATATCTTGCCACTGGACCCAGATAGCTCCAAAGAAAGAAGTAAGGCTGGTGACTTTGCACAACCCTCCCTCACTTAAATCCAATTCACTTGCAAGTCATGTTATCATCTTCCTGATGTCATAGTCCTCTTCTAGAAGGAAGGACAAACAACATCTTTTGGTAGGGTCCTAAAATCCTTAAAGGACCAACATTGTGCAAGGTTCAGGGGACATGCAAAATAGAAATACTATATAGTCTCTGCTCTCCAGGAGCTTACATAACTAATTACCTGCAGGAATCAGCTAAATTAGCTCACAAGTTAGTTCACATTCCTATGGTGATTTACAATAGTTATCTCATTCCTTGTTCTCATTTTATCCTTTAAAAAAAGTTTTATTAGTTTTGTTAAGAATTTACATTATAAACACAGATTACTGCTTCCTCCCTGCCCCCAACTTCTTGAAAGGTCTCATAACAAAGTAAAAAAATTAAACAAGCCTAACAATACAATGCCCTTATTTTAAAATATATGCAACGTTCCACATCTGTAGCATTCCCCCAAAAACCTGTATTTTGTCAAAGTTAATTAATAAAGATTAATTATCTTTCCTTCACATCCCTGCCCCACTGGGGAAAAAAAGAAAAAGGAAAATATTCCTTTTAACGTATGCATAATCAAATACAGCAAATTCTGTTGTTTACTATATACAAAAGTATATATTTGTCTCATTCTGCAATCTACCCCCTTTCTGTCAGAAGGTGGAGTGGGAGAGGGGCTGGAGTAGGGAAGGGAATAAGCATATACACAGCTCCTATTATGTGCCAGCACTATGCTAAAAGACAATTACTGTCTCATTTGATCCTCACAACAGCTGGATAGTATGTTTCTCTCTCTCTCTCTCTCTCTCTCTCTCTCTCTCTCTCTCTCTCTCTTTTGGTGAGGCAATTGGGGTTAAATAACTTGCCCAGAGTCACACAGATAGTAAGTGTCAAGTGTCTGAGGCCAGATTTGAATTCAAGTCCTCCTGACTCCAAGGCTGGAGCTCTATCCCGTTCGACACCTAGCTGCCCCACTATGTTTCTTCATAGGTACTCTGAAATCATAAAATGGTCATTAGATCAATCATAGTTCTTAAAGTTTCCAAAGTTGTTTGTCTTTACAGGGTTGTTACTGTATAACTTGTTCTTCTGATTATGCTCACTGCTCACTGATTCTTCATCAGTTTATAAAAATCTTCAAAACTGTTCATTTATATTAAAAATATTGATGTCATAGTATAAATTGTTCTGGTTTTGCTTCTTCACTCTGCATCTGATCATAGAAGTCTTATCCTGTCTCTTTGAAATATAGTATAATATTTAGTACATATAGTACATATAGTACAATACTATCCCGTCATCATACATCACATCTAAATACCACAACTTAATGCAGTCATTCTTCAATTGATGGGCACGCCTTTAGTTTACAATTTTAGGTGGTTTGTTTTTTTGTTTTTGTTTTTTTTTGGGGGGGGTTTGTTTTGTTTTGGTGACCACAAAAGAGCTGCTATAAATATTTTTGTACATATAGGACCTTTTCCTATTTCTTTTATCTCTTTTGGGTATAGACCTAGTAGTGCCATACCTGGGTCAAAGGGCTACCCACTGTTTAGTAACTTTCTGTGTGTAATTTCAAATTGCTTTCTAGAATTTTTTTCCCATTTATAAATCCATCAACAGTACATCAGTTTGCCTGTTTCTCCACAGCATCTCCAAGATTTATCATTTTTCTTTTTTTCTCATCTTTGCCAATGAGATGAGCATGATGTGGAATCTTAGAATTGCTTTAATTTATATTTCTCTAATTAGTAGTGATCTGAAGTTTGTTTGTTTAGTTTTAATATGGCTATAGATAGCCTAGATTTCTTCCTTTGAAAACTGCCTGTTTATATCCTTAAACCATTTGTAAACTAGGAAATAACTTTATTTCCTATAACTTTCCTACAAATTTGAATCAGATCCTTATATATCTGGGAAATGAGACCTTTATTAGAACAACATCCTTCAAAGATTTTTCACTCAGTCATGTTTCCCTTTTAATCTTAACTTTATTGGATTTGTTTGTGTATGGAGGGGAACCTTAAATTTTATGTAATCAAAATTATCTATTTTATCCTTAGTGATTTTCTCTCTCCTTTGGTTACAAACTTTTATTCAATCTACAGATCTGATAGGTAATGTTATCTAAGTTTCTCTAATTAATTTATGATGTTATCCTTTATATTTAGATTATGTATCCATTTGTAAGTTACTTTGGTAAAAGTGTATTGGTGTAACTAATTTCTTCTATACTGTTATTCAATTTTCTCAGCATTTTTGCTAAATAGTGGATCTTTATTCTAGGATTAAAGGAAATAAGATTTTTTTTTTTTATTTTTAGGCAATTGGGGTTAAGTGACTTGCCCAGGGTCACACAGCTAGTAAGTGTCAAGTGTTTGGTCTGAGGCCATATTTGAACTCAGGTCCTCCTGACTTCAGGGCTGGTGCTCTATCCACTGCACCACCTAGCTGCCCCAGGAAATAAGACTTTTAAAGCACAGTATTTGAAACGGGGTAGGCACTTAAGTGTTTATTCTCCTTCTGCAGGAGCTGGGGTCTTTGTGTTTATTGAACACTAGCTTACTAGATATGTTTGCTTTTGTGTTGTATATATAGCTAATCTGTTCCAGTGAGAAATCTCTCTATTTTTTAACCGGTAACAAATTGAGGAAATCTGTTTAGTTCTTTATTAGTTAGGAAATTGAAACTCAGAGATATTAAGTGATTTGGCAGAGATCATGCAAGTAGCAAATAGGGCTAATCAGGACCATGCACTTGAATACCAAAATAAAAATCTCAAAATGACTGCAGAAGAACAAAATGGAAGAGACAAGGTTATGCACCACTTGATCTGAAAAAAAAAATTAGAAACTTTAGTGGACTGAAAACTTCATATCAGTTAGCACCGTTATTTAGAAGTCAAAAACAAACAAACAATCCCTAATGCAATCATGGGCTGCATTAAGAGAAACATAGTTTCTAAGAATGGGGAAATGACCATCCCACTGAGATTTTCCCTGGTCAGACTTCATCTGTAGTATTATTGCTCAACTTTAGGCATCTTGGTTTAAGAATGTGGTTAAGCTGGAAAGGGTGGAGGTCTTCAAACAGAAGCTATTTCCTTTTGAGTATGTAGGGCTAGATGCCTCTGAAATCCCTTCCAATTCTGCAGTTCTGCAAGTCTATACTGCCTTCTGACTCCAAGTCCAGTGTTATGCATTATACCACACTATTAAAGATAGAAGACTCCCTTCAAAGTCATTACTTTTAATATTAACAGGAGAAAAATCAGGTGAGGTATTATTTCTTTTTTTCTCTAACTTCCCCTTTCATCATTCCAACCATTCTGCCTTGCATGTTGAAGACCTAGACTTTTCTTTTTGCCATTCATTATCTGACAGTCTCCAAATATTCATTCATTCAGCAACAACAGGTTCTAGAAATCATAGAAACACAGGACAGACCCAGAAAAGGTCTTAGGGATAGTCTAATGGAATCCATTTATTTTACAGATAAAGACACTGAGACCCAAAAAGGGTAAGCCACCTGCCCTAGGTCATTCAGTTGGTAACTAAGGTCTAGAGGCTAGGTGTCAGGATTCCCAGATGAGTTCTATTTCCACTAGTCCAGATTTCTTTGCCTTTTTTCTACCTAAAATCCAGTATTACTTTTCTAAGGATCATTTGCATTTTTGGTCTTAACTCTAATTATTAAATGAAAGCTTCCTCCCATATAACAAAGAACTGCAAGCATCACAGACCAGTTGGGACATATATCTTATAAAGGCTGGTTCTGATTCTCCTGAAATTACCTAGTAGATGGCCTCCAAATGTATCTAGAAAGTTGAAGAAGACCAAAAGGGAAGCAAAGGGAATAAGCATTTATTAAATGCCTACTATGTGCCAGGTGTTGAGCTAAGTGCTTTACATAAATTATCTCATTTGACCCTTTATATATGGTTTTATATAAGGTTTAGTCCCTTATCATTTCCTCTGCCAATACATGCTTTTTATACGTTATTGACAAGGGCAAAACTGGTTGATTCAAATTTAACAAGTATTTATTATTTGCCTTCTTGTTTAAAGGCACTGTGTTGAAGTATTGATGTAGAAACAAAGCTTGGAAATGATAGCATTCTGCTCCCGTGGCTCTTACCGTCTAATAGACTATAATAATTGTTCAGTCATTCAGGTGTGCCTGACTGTTCTGATTCCAACTCTTGCTACTTCACCATACCTTCTTCAACTTTGCTGCTGTTCCCTAAGGACCACTGGGCTTTTTCCATTGGACTTGCAGCTGACCCTTCTTGTTTGTGTTGTTACCCTTTATTAGAGTGTGAGCTCCTTGAAAGCTGGGACCTTTGCCTTTCTATTTATATCCTTGGCACTTATTACAGTACTTTGCATATAGTAACATTCAATAAATGCTGCTTCATTCATTCATTCATTCGTTCTTGAATCAGCTGTCTGTGCAGCTGACACTCTACCAACTTGTTAGGGCAAAGCCCAAATTTACAAAGCTAGAAGAAAAATATGGCGTGCAAGTAAAAAAAAAAAAAAACCAAAAAACTCCAGCCTGAGCTATTTAAAGTTATTGATGCTGAAGAATGAGATGTACAGAAGAAAGGACAATGACATAGATTACAATAATTTTACACAGCAGTTTAGCACATGTGAAATAATTGCTGTAACAAAGACACCAAAAGAACCTGATCATTTCTTCAGACAGCAAACAATTAACTTATTTGCCAAGTGAAGAGATACGGCAGCCTAAGACAATACTTGTTTGGAATATAAACTTATTCACAAAATCTCATAGAGGAAGTTAGGGAGGATTTGAGCAATGTTGTTTTTCAGTCCTATTCACCATGACCCCATTTTAGGGTTTCTTGGCAAAGATACTGGAGTAGTTTGCCATTTCCTTCTGCAGCTCATTTGAAAGATGAGGAAACTAAGCAAACAGGTTAAGTGACTTGCCCAGCCACTAAGCATCTGAGGTAGGATTCAAACTCATGAAGATGAGTCTTCCTGACTCCAAGCCTAGTGATCTATCCACTGTACCACCTAGCTGCCTTCATTGCCTAGCAATATTACCTCATAAAACACTGAGAAGCAGTGGAGGGGAAAGCCAGTTTAAAGGAATTTTGTTGAGACATCCAGCTAAGCAAGCACATCCTGAAGGCATTTAAGGAGAAACAAAAACACCTATTAAATTAAAGATAGAACATATTTGCAGGGATATTTATTATAAACTCTTTGCACCATCAAGGACCATGGAACCATCATAGTGTATTCTAAAAATCACAGTCTTAGATTTGCTTCTCGAAGAATTGGAAATAGCACTGAAGGAAATAAAGATGGGAAAGACAGTTATACTGGATTGAGTAACCAGAGGAGTTTTGCAAGGAAATGATAACATTTTGAGGGTGTTGTTTGAGGGATTCTCAAGGTATATGAGGAAGGGGGAGATACCAAAGGTGTGTATGTGGAAGGGAAAACTCAGAACACTGGAGAGTCAGGAAGACCTGGGTTCAAATCCCACCAAAGACACTTTAATGGTTGTGTGATCCTCAGTAAAATCTCTTAACCTCTCTAAATCCCAGGCTCTCCAACTATAAAATGGGGATAATAATAGCACTGTTGTGACAATCAACTTAGATAATATATGTAAAGCACTCTATCCACTGCACCACCTAGCTGCCTCTAGATAGAAAGGAGACAAAAGGAGGAAAGGAAGAGTGCTTGCATTATCAATATTTCACATTTTAGTTCTTGGTTTTAAGATGCAATTTATTAACACATTGTATTGAAAAGAATGGTGTGTCTGTGTAATGCTGGGGGTGGGGAGGACTGGCCAATGAGGTCCCAGTCCTTTTATATGTGTGGTATTCTTTACCTTGTGTAATATGCCCAGTGGAAGCAGGTGAACCTGTCTCCAGGTATCTATACCTGGAGCCCCTACTCCTTCCATACCTTCACCCCCCAACACACACATATTTTTTTTTTTATTGCTTCCTGTCAGTTTACTGTGTGGGAATGAAAAGCCTTTTAACTGGCTGCTGAGCCAGAACTGAGCGTGCATATAAAAAACTCAAACAAACAAAAGAAACTCCTTTTTCCATGGTGCTGGATGAGGCAAGAGCTTTCGTGAGCCTCTAGATGGGGGAAGGGCCTGGAGCCTCTCTCTCATCTGGCTGCCATATGGCCATGAATGCTTGGCATTACTATTCTTTTCTCTGTGTTGTGTTTATTCTTTTCTGGTGATGTGAATGATTATCAGAGACCGAATGGACTGTGCTACTATCTTGTGAGCTTCAAAAGGTCAGAAGAGCCACCAGCAATTGGAATCCATAACATAGCCTGAATCAACCAAGTTGAATCAAGCCTAAGGAGTGACCTGCTTGAGTAGGTCAACCCAGGAGTAGATCAACACTGCAACTGAGAAACTGTGTCCTCTAAGTGAGGAAGTGACTTATCCGTTCTTGTACCTCACTGCACTGTTCTGTACTATTCAGTTGTTTGAGTCATATCCAACCCTTAGTTAGAAAACCCCATTTGGGGTTTTCTTGGCAAAGATATTAGAGTGATTTGTTATTTCCTTCTCATTATACAAAATGAGGAACTGAGGCAAACAGGTTTAAGTGACTTGCCCAGGGACACGCAGATAGTAAGTGTCTCAGGCTGGATTTGAACTCATGAAGATGAAGCTTCTTCATTCCAAGACTAGTGCTGTATCCATTGCACCACCTAGATGCCCTGTGCTTCACCCAGAAACCAATGTATTGATTGAGGCAGTGTGGGGAGTGCTGTGTAGTAACCACTTTAAGTTTAAAGGTATTCTCCCAGGAACTGAGTAGATATGTAGACAAGAGTATGCCCTGGTTTAGGGAAACGTGTTTGTGCTCTGATTACTGCTATGCTTCCTCAGTAAATGACCCTCTGTAAAAACTACTTGATGATAATTAATTGATCTTGAAGAGGGATCACCTGATGAAAATTATATCAAGGCTATAATTACTAGTGGTTGATATTGAGAACACACTGGATGGGGGCTTATGAAAAACAGACCTAGAGAAATCCCACTAGACCTTTGGGGTTTCCTCTAGAAAGAACACTAAGGGGAGATACAGTCAGCCATGCTCTGGGGACCAAATCTAACAATGTGAATAAGGCCTTGGAGAGTGAGCCTGGAGAGGGGCATCAGATACATATCCCTAGCTATAGATATAATAGGGTGGCATTGGAGTTTAATGTATAGGGGATTGGCAAAGTCAGACTAGCACTTTAGGAAAAAAAATACTTTGCTATAGTTTCTGCAATATAAAGTTGACAAGATTTTTGTTTGCATGCCTGAAATTAGTGTTTTGAAGAAATAGGCAAATTTAACTTCTTTGCTGACCCAACAACTCTGACCCTCAGAATAGGGAGACCCAATAAGAAGAATGATTGAAGAGTGCATTTCTTCTTTCTGCATTTCTTCCCTTCTCTTTCTCTGACTTATCTGCTACTCTGTGCTCACCATGGCTTCACTCTGTGCCACTCTGTCCTGGGCAGGAGAGTTCCCCTGCTGTCTGTGGTGGTGCTTTCAGTCCCCAAGTGACTCAGCACTATGTGAATGAGCTGCCTAGATAAGATAGGATCCCCGTGCTCACTGTGGCCAGTAGATGATAGTATCCTGAGCTAATGTAATCAGAGTGCTTGCTCCCTGAAGTTCATGTTTCCTGCTCTTCCATTTCCTTTTTTAAGGTCAGGTGTTAGTTGAATCAGCGATATACCAGATGCCTTCTCAGGCCCAGTGTTAAAGCACAGGGTGAGGCTGGGGACACTAAACCCCAAAGGAGAGGCAGATCAGCAATGTCACCAATTACCTCAGTAAGCCAAATATAGACTATATCCCTTACCCCCTCCTCCCTTCCAAATCAAGCTTCTATAAAGCCGGGGTGGGGTCTACAGTAGAGTTTTTTTTTTGTTTTTTTTTCCCCAGTGTGTACCTATATATTTTTCTTCCTTTCAAAGATGTATTATTTTAGTGATGTGGCTAAGTATAATCAGACAATTGTGGAATGTTTCCTCCAAGCCCCATTTCCATTTTTCTCCAGTCCTGTGGCCCCACCCTGCTCCTCCTTTGTTTACGACAAATTCCTAAGCACTGAGTATCAAGAGTCCAACATCCATCCAGTCTTAGCTCTTATCACTCTAGGTTTTTTATCTTCCCCTGGTCCCCTCCTGGGCAACTGAAAGGGGCAGGAAGTTTAGTTGGGAATAGAATGCAGTGAGCCAAACAGCTGTTTTGACTGTTTAACTGTTAAGTGCCATGACCCTTCTTCCCAGAGGTGCAGCTCAGGGCTGAGTGAACAGACAAGTCTAAGACCCCAGTCAGCCTTTATCACACAGTCCCAAAGTTTCCTAGGAGATTGGGTCATAGGACTGTAGACTATTGGATCCAGAAGGAACCTTAATGATGACTCACATTTATATATAACACTTCAAGATTTATAAAGTCCAATGCTGCGAAGAAAATAATGCAAACATTATTATCCCCATTTTGTAGAAGTTAGTGACTTGCTACTGGCAACACAGCTAATAAATACTAGGGGCCAGAATTCGAACCCAGTTTTCCTGATCCTTAGTTCAATATTCTCTCTATCTGTACCCCATGGGGTAGGGAATTTCATCCATTAGAATACACAAAGGAAATGTTCAAAATGAGGAGAGCACAGTTGTTCAGCCCAGTTGGCAGCCAGCAGAAGTTTTTGTTAATCTCCTTCCCCTCTCCCCCAAACCCAGTGTGGGTGGTACCAGATAATTTATGGGTGCCCCTCCCCAGGCAGGCAGTGTTAATCCTTCTGGATTCCATAGACCTCAGTTCTTTCACCCCTGTACCCACCACAACAAGCCTTCCTCCTGTGTTTCCTGGCCCAGGTTCACCACCCAAGTCCCCCTGTCTTTCCAGGGAACAAAACAAGCAGATCCTGCTTCCCCAGGGACAGGGTCTCAGCATCAAGGGAAGTTAGATGGGATGTCTTCCATGCCTCTTGCCTCCTCTAAGACAGAAAGGGGGCACACCAAGACCCCAGTCTACAAACAGGGACAGGCAGAACCTACTTTCCTGGAAGTGGCGACCATTTTAGGGTCTCCTTTTCATGGGAACACAGATGGGATGTGTGTCCCATTACCCAAGACAGACCAGGGACATGCAGGATAGAATCTCCAGCAGGGCAGTCCTCAGTGGGTCCAGGAAGTAAGGTTGGTCCAGGAAAAGGGAAGTGCTTCCGGAGGAATGGGCTCCTGGCAATCTGCCAGTTTCATTCTCCCCGTGCTCCCAGGAGAAGGGAAGGCTCACATTGATCTGGGAGGGGTTACAGGAAAGGGAGCCCAATGGGAACATGCACAACAGAGAAAGCAGCAGTGGGAAAGGAAGCAAGGCAGGGAGATATGTAGCAGCTAGCAAAGAGGCTGTGGACAGCTGTTGTTGCCTTGGCCTTGGGGCCTGGGGAGCCAGGCACAGAACTCACTCCAATCTGCAACCCTGCCCCCAGATCACTCAGACCCATTAGACAGCTTGGAGGCAGATGAAGAAAGACATCCTCCACCAGGAAAATAGGTCTAGCCAGGCATCTTATCATTCATTCCTTCCCTCTGCCACAGCCCTCCTTCCCCCATCCTGGAACTATCATCCTCTGGATCTGGGACCCGACCTCCAGAAATCATTCCCCTCACCCTCATCAGGGAAGAGACAAATTTCAACAAAATCTTTGCATATTTGGAGGATGGGACAAAAACATGAGTGTCACGATTTAATAAGCACTACCAACAACACTCTTATTCCATTTGCATCTTCATCTATTTGTGTTATCCTTTTCAGCTATGACAGCCATTAAAACCAAGTATTACAATAAGGTGACTATAGTAGGTGTGCCATAAATATTTGCTGAATATGGTACCAACAAACATGACTAGGGTCCCTATTGTATTGACTGAAAATTTAGTTCTCACCATACTGTGAATTAGGTATTATTATTATTATTATCCTCATTTTACCAATGAGGAAACTGAGGTTCAGAGGAATTAAGTGACTTGCCAAGGATTATATGACTAATAAGTTTGGAGTGTTTTTTCGTTTGTTTTTTGACTAGGCAATGGGGTTAAGTCACTTGCCCAGGGTCACACAGTTAGTAAGTGTCAAGTGTCTGAGGCTGACTAATAAGCTTTTGATGATGACTTCAAACCCAGGTCTTCCTGATGCAAAGTCCACCATTCCAATCTTTGCACATGTGGAGGAGGGAACAGAAAATTGAGAGTCACGCTTTAATAAGCACCACCGATGAGTTTCTTATTCCATTTGCATCTTCATCTATTTGTGTTATTTTTTTCAGCTATGATAGACATTAAAATGTCCGCTATCATGACAATAAATTCAACCAAAGGAGAGAAAGCCTTATCTACATTTTTTATCTCCCCTGTGTCTAACACAGTGATACATGCACAGTTTCAATATAGTGTTTGTTGAATTTACCTGAAAAATAATTCGTTGTTCCCATCTTCAAGACTACTTCTATATTTTATAATAGTAATAGAACATATCTGGGATTCAATTTCTTTACCTGAATAATCAGGTAGTTAGACTAAATGACCCAGCTCTCAATTTATGGTCCTATAATGTCTGAGGACCCTTCCAGCTCTATTTTGTGGTCATAATAATCATTGTTATATTTAAAATAGCACTCTATAGTAACAAAACACCTCTGTGTTCAACATCCCCTGAAAATTATCAACAAAGTATGGCCCCTGAAATAAACTTTACTGTTCATATAGTAGCTGCACCACAAATGTTGGCTGAATACGATGCCAACAGAAATGACTAGGGTCTTTACTATATTGGCTGAAGGTTTTACTCTCACACTAGAGAGCTCAGAAGTAATGTGGGTGACTGACCTTGAGACTACGGGGTTTTGGAGGAAGATAGGAAAGGGTGAGCCAGGTTGCATGTCATTTAAAGAAAGAAGCAGGTAAAGCAGGTCAGTAGGTTAGGAGGGAGAGAAGGAAGAAGAAAGCTTAATTTCCCTTTCTCCTGTAGAAATATCAAGTGTCTTGCCAGAAGAACTCAGCCCTAAAAAGGAACAGAGATGGTAGTCACATACCGAAGGTCATTTTGTCACTCACAAAACAGCTGTTAAGCTGCTCTGCACCAATAATTTTATTTCCACTTTTGAATTCTTTGTCAGCCCTGTTAGGCTGTCTGAAGCAGGGAGCTCATGCCCCCTTAAATCTGTTCTCCAGATTAAACAACTCTACTTCCTTCCGTAACTATAGATCGATCAACCTGGAATCAAGAGGACTTGATATCAGATCTGGCCTCAGCTGTTAACTGTGTGATCCGAAGTGAGTCACTTAACTTCAGTCTGCCTCAGATTCCTAATCTATAAATGGGGATGATAATAGCACCTATCTCCCAGGATTGTTATAGATCAAATGGAATAATACTCATAAAACACTTCGAAAACCTTAAAGCCTTCATTTTGTCCTTTTCAGAGCAAAGATAGTTATTCTTGCTACAGAAAACCAGCACAATAACAATTAAATAGCCCTTTTTCTTTGTCATCTATTAATAGCACTGAAGTCACTACAATCCAGGTCCTATTACTGCCTGGTTTCTCTTTGCTAATAGCATAAGCAAATACAACAACAAACAGCATCATCACCAAATCCATTCTTGCAGTCCTTAGCATTTTTTGCAAACTTCACCTTAAATGCTGGCTTTTGTTGTTGTTACCTTTCTCTACTTGACTATTATGTTGAGTCCTCTCACCATCCTAGTCAATACTCCTCAATCCTCACTTTTTGGCTATGTCCTTCCTAAAATGTGGGGCAGCTAGGTGGTGCAGTGGGTAGAGCGCTGGGCTTGGAATCAGAAAGACTCATCTTCATGAATTCAAATCCAGCTTCAGACACTTACTAGCTATGTGATGCTGGGCAAGTCACTTAACCCAGGTTGCGTGTAAAATGAGCTGGAGAAGGAAATGGCAAATCACTCTAGGTATCTTAGCAATAAAAACCCCATATAGGATCATGAAGAGTTAGACATGACTGAACTACAACTTCTAAAATGTTATGCCCACAAATAGGCACAATGCTTCAAATGTAGTGTGTCCAAAACAGAGACTGCATTAGCTTCTTGAGATGCCATCCTGAACTATTGACTTGTGTAGGTTTTTGGTTGTTTTTCATGTGTTCCTTTATTTTTTTGTTTATGAGGCCTGCACCTGGAATTTCATTTGCATAGGGAACTCCCAAGTGAGGAATATATCTCTACGAAAGCAGATCAGCAATTGTTACATACCTTAAAAATTTTAGGGAATTCCCAGGGACACTAATAAGTAAATTACCCATTTATTAAGCATCTACTACGTGTCAGGAACAGTGCTAAGTGCTGGGGATACAATTGATTAGAAGAAAGCTTGTCCCTGCTCTCAAGGAACTTCCAATGCAATGGCAGGAGACAACCTACAAAAGGAGTCAGGAAAGGGAGAAGACCACAAGGGGCACTTGGTGTGGGGGCATCTTATTTCATGGAGTTGAAACCAGGCAGAGCAGCAGATGCAATGTGGAGTGAAATGAGAATTTAATTTCTTCACTTTATAAAGGAAGGCATTGACAAGAGTTTGACTCAACCCTCCAGCCCTCCAATCAGAGGGAAGAGAAGGCTGAGGGAGGTGGTGTTAATCAACGCCTGACTTAGCAGCATAGTGGTTAGATTGGAAATGATGAGCTTATCCTGGTGACTTATGCCTCACAAAGCCCCCACTGATATGCTTCTCCATAACAAATAGCCAGTAGATTCATTTAGATCTTTACCAAAGGTATCTACTCAAATGGCATAGCAAAAATAGTTATTACAAATAATTTCCCCAACACCAAAAATATATACCCTTTATGTATTTTTTCAAAGAAATTGCTTTTTGAGCATGACTTCTCTATCTTGTTGACTAAAATTTAAAACTATGAGTGAGACTTTACATTTATCCCTAAAAAATTTCTTCAAGCTATACTCAGCCTAATGTTCAAGCTTGTTAAAATTGGTTTGGATACAGATTCTGACACCGAATGTATTAGTTGTCCCTTCTAGCTTCTTGTCATTTGCATATTTAATAATCCAATCTAAGTCATTGATAAAAATGTTGAACAGAATGAGGAAAAGAACAGATTCACGAGACACCTCCCTCTAGGTTGGCTTTGATAAGCTAAATATTCTTTGGATATAATCATCCCATCAAGTCTATCTGCTTTGCAAACCTTAAAGCACTGCAAATATCAGTTACTATCATCAAACCTGTATCTCTCCATCTGGTCTAAAAGGATATCATGAAAGAATATATCAAATTGTTGTATTATATCTACAACATTTGCCTGGTCTATTAGCCTTTCAAATAGGAATGAAGAGAAAGAAAAAGAAAAGGAAAGAAGAGAAAAAAGTAAAGGAAAAGAAGAGAAAAGAAGAGAATAAAAAAGAAAGAAGAGAAAATGAAAGGAAAGAATCGACTTCATTAGATTCAGAATAGCCATTTCCTGGATAATTTAGGAGGACAATATATTTGTTTTTTAAAATGCTTTCAATTTAAAAAAGGCAAACTCTATTTATAGCCACAGATTAATCAAAATTCACTTAAAGTGACTTAAATTAGCCACAGGAAAGGAAGTTTCATCAACTTAAAAATTAAGCTCAATAGTGTTTTGTTTATCATTTGGAAGTCAAAGTCAAAGGGAAATTTAATAGTCATTTCTTAATAAAAAAGCATGTGTTTTCAGGTTCCCACTGACAAATTCAATAATTCGAACCACAATCAGATTAGACATATTAAAGTAGCAAATGGGGGGAGAGGGACAGGCAGTGAGGAGGACAATGAACAGAACCCTAGTTCAGATGTACACAATATGGTGGTGATTCTGGAGATGTTCCCAGCAACATAAATGATAATAAAAACAACTCTTACTTCTATAGGGGCAGCTAAGTGGCACAGTGGAGACAGCATTTCGCCTGGAATTAGGAGGATCTAAGGTCAAATCTGACCTCAGACACTAGCTATGTGGCTCTGGACAAGTCACTTAACCTCAATTTGCCTCAGTTCCCTTAGCTCTAAAATGGGGATAATAATAGCATCTGCCTCCTAGTGCTGTAGTGAGGATCAAATGAGATAATATTTGTAAAGTGCTTAGTACAGTGTTTGGCTAAGGTGCCTAAAAAAGTGCTTATTCCCTTCCCCCTTCCCTATAGTGTTTTAGTAGGTGGTTAACAAATGTTTATTGACTGACTAATGAAGCAGTCTCCTCACAATAGACCTGTGAACTCCAAGTCTAGTTACCCAGTTAATATGTGGCCTCAGGGCCTTCTCCAGCCCCCACACAAAGACTTTGTGGATCCATGGACCATGCTCAGTTTTTTTTTCTTTTTTTCTTTTTTTTAGGCAATTGGGGTTAAGTGACTTGCCCAGGGTCACACAGCTAGTAAGTGTCAAGTGTTTGGTCTGAGGCCGGATTTGAACTCAGGTCCTCCTGACTTCAGGGCCCGTGCTCTTTCCACTGTGCCACCTAGCTGCTCCCATGCTCAGTTTTAAGGGCTGGACCTCAAAAAGGTATTTTTTTTTCTCTTTTGCTCTTTATTCGCACCTGGAGTTGCTCCAGGAATATCCACTAAAAAACTTATGGTATAGCTTGTTTCTAAGTTCTCCCAAGTGTTGGGGGGGAAAGAGAACCCTAGTTCTCATACAGGTCTTCAAAGACCTATGCATTTTGGCCTTGGGACAGCTTTTATTTACCCCAGAGAAAAGTTAAGAGACTCATAGAAGTCCATAAATGATACAGAAAGACATAAATCACTCAAATAGTTCATCAACTCTCCCTGGAAGAGAACTGGATTTGGGCTAGACAGTAGAGTGGCACCTTGACATTCTAGTGAAATCCTTCCTTCCCACAAAGTCATATACAGTCTCTCTCAAATTTATTGCACCTTCTGCTCACCCTCATCTCCCTCCTTTGGTATAGATTTCCCTCAAGAAGGTACCTATACTTTGGGGCAGCTGAACCTATCCATTGGACCCACACTATCTGAATAATTCATTGACTTTGCTCTTCAAGTAGGATTATACACGGCAACTATTTAAACTATCCTTTTTTTTCTCTAAGGAGTGCGCTGCATCAGGAACTCTCCTCCCTTTAAAAGGTCTGACCCCTGAATTCTCAGACTTCAGTACTTTGACATTTGAAGTTGCCGCTGAGCCAACTCCAAAAGCTGGTGTTGCCTAGCTAGAAGGCTAGTTTCTGGGATGACAATGCCTAAGGAATTCAAGATATTCCTCACTCCACAGGAGAGGCTGGGATTCAGGAGCACCATGCATAAACTAACCATTCAGGCCACATGTAAGCAGCTTTGTCTTGTGTTTCTGCCACTAATTGCTCTGAGAGATAGTAGAAGAGGATAAATCCTGTCTCCCTCCAGCTCCCAACTACTGCATTCCAAAGGAAGGCGCAATGGAAAAACCAGAGGGAATCTTGAAAAGCAAGAGAGGGGGCTAGAGAGGGTATCCAGATGGGTTTCATGGCTTTATTTTATATGCCATAGTAGGCAACTTTTTCTATGAGAATGTGTCTCCCTGAGCTTCAGCTAATCCTGAGTTTCTTTTCTCTTAGCAATACGGCAGTAGGCATGCCCACATTCTGTGAGTAGAGGCCCCTCCAATGCATCTGAAAGTCCATACAGTATAATTTCATGGAGTTGTTTAGAGAATTCATCAACTCCCTTCTGCCTCATCTGCATTCTATACTTGAGGAAACTGAAGCTGAAAGTCATGTTCCAAGCCAATAGCCATATAGCTAGTTAAATACCAGAAGCAGAATTTGAACTTGGTTATCTTGTCAGGGCAGCTAAGTGGTGCAGTGGATAGAGCACCGGCCCTGGAGTCAGGAGGACCTGAGTTCAAATCCAGCCTCAGACACTTACTAGCTGTGTCACCCCGGGAAAGTCACTTAACTGTTTGCTCAAGTAAAATAAGCTGGAGAAGGAAATGGCAAGTCACTCCAGTATCTCTGCAAAGAAAACCCCAAAAGGGGTCATAAAGAGTCAGACATGACTAAAATGACTAAACAACAATGAGAAATCTTGACTTCAAATCTAGCACTCTCCCTGCCATCCTGCGTGGGTTGATTCTCTATTGATTCTCTACATGACTGCAGATATGTCACTGAAATCTGCTGGGCCCCATCTTTTCTACATTCATTTGTAAAATAATGATCAGATCATATTTTCCCCACAATCCAATTTGAAAAGACAGCTTTGAAAGCTAAATACTTGGGAAGAAAGTTGCTACTAAAGTAAGAAATAGAACATGGGTAGTTGCTGATGTTAGGAAGCTTTACGCCAGGAATTCTGGCTATCTAATTGCTAAGTCATGTTTATACTCTTGTAATAGAAGAATGGCAAGCTTTTTTTTAATTTCCTCATAATCTTGTGATCATTGCCAAATAGTGGAGGATGGAGTAAGGGGGGCAGGGCTGACAGAAAAGTTAACTGAACTGGCCAACATGACCAGGTAAGACTTCAAGATTGACCAGTAAATCAAAACTGGTCAGTTGAGGACCCTTGTAATTTCCAGGGATCTAACTAAATCAGGGTGATCAAGGCCTGGTCTAGGCTGCTGCGTTAAGAGGATGCTGAATTTTGAAGTGTCCAAAAGCACTCTCAGTTCTTCAACAAAGTAGATACAACAGAGCTCAGCATCTGCTTAGCAAGACTTAGTTCAACCATGAAGCCACCAGGTAACAGATGAGTTTTGTCCTGCTTCCTCCCATCCCTTCCTTGCACGGTGACTTCCTTAGCAGCAGCCTCATGTCAGTATTCTGGGGTCTCCATCTTTTACCATGTGACTATGTTCTCCCTTCAACGGAGGGTACATTTTTGTGATACTTTCCCCAAGTACAGTACTTGTCTTGGGCATGATTTATGGTACTTGCCCCAGGTACCAAAATTTCTAGTTGTAGCCCTGGTGATTTTAAATCTACAATGGCCAGGGCACAGCTGTGCCTGTATTGTTTGACTACAGCTCCCACCACTGTCTATAATCAAACAGTCCTTTTAGTTTATTATACAAGGGTAGATTGAGGGAGACAGGAAAATAAAAGAAGGAAAGAAAGAAAGACAGAAAAACTGTGAGAGGGACAGAGAGAGATAGTTTGTAGGAAAACAATTTGCTTTTTATGTAATTGTTCAAGTCTATTATAGGATGCTAGAGTAGTAGAAGTCTCAGAAGTCATGTAATCCATTTTATAGTTAAAGGATCTTGAGAGGGGCAGCTAGGTGGCGAAGTGGATAGAGCACCAGCCCTGAAGTCAGGAGGACCTGAGTTCCAATCCGGCCTCAGACACATAATACTTACTAGCTATGTGACCCTGGGCAAGTCACTTAACCCCGTTGCCTAACCAAAAAGCAAACAAACAAACAAAACAAAAAATCAAACAAACAAAAAAACAAAGAATCTTGAGCCTGAAGTGGCTAGCCTACAGTTGGTCACATAATTACTTGGTGACAGAGATATCTGGGACTAAAATATGGGTATATTGATTCCTAGTCCTAGAGTTTTTTCCATGCTGCTGTTTCTTGAGGACAGTCAGTTCTTGTACCTTTCCAGTTAATTTTTAAGTCATGACAGAAAATAAAAACAAGTTTTCTGGTGACCCACAGTGCAACACCACCCCATTCCTATCATTCTTCAGGGCAGCAAAGTAAAAGTCCTTAGCTACAAGACTTAGCAAGCCAGCAGCATGCTACGACTACTGTGGGGGCAGGTTCTGCAGGGAGATGTTAGGCAGTGTCCTAAAGGCTCTCCATCCAGCCCCTTCTGGCAGGTAACCAGCATCTCAGAGACAGAGGCTGATGTGATTAAAGAGGGCACTAATTGCATTCAACTCCTTTTTCCACCATTTCCCTCCAGAGTTAACTTTCCATTCCCTCTACTCCTCAAGCTCTTTTTGGCCTCCTTTTTATATGTTGCCTCTGCCTATTAGAGTGTAAGCTCTGTGAGGGCAGTGACTATGTTTCTTTTTGCTTGTATTGCTATCTCTAGTAGCTAGCACAGTGCCTAACACCTAAGTACTTAGTCAATGCTCTTTTTGTCTTGATTTGACTTCCTTAGGATCATAGATTTAGAATTAGAAGGAATCTCAGCAATCACTGGGGGTACACCCAACCCAAAGACAGCAGCTCTGTGATACTGGACAAATTACTTCACCTCTTGAAGCCTCAGTTTCTTCATCTATAAAATGGATTTAATAATTATACCAATCTCATGAAGTTGTTATGATCAAATGAGATAATATACATGAAGCACTCTGCAAACCTGTAAGATGCTATATCCATGTGAATTATCATCATCATTGAGAGAGAGAGAGAAAGTATGATGGCATACTGGAAAAAGAATTGTTCATGGAGTCAGGAAGTCCTAAATTCTAGTCCAGTCTCTGGTGCATATTTGCTGTGTGAATCTGAGAAAGTCTCACTTTTTTTTTTTGTTTTTTAATATAAGGCAATTGTGGTTAAGTGACTTGCCCAAAGTCACCCAGTTAGTGAGTATTATGTCTCTGGGGCCAGATTTGAACTCAGGCCCTTCTGACTCCAGGGCCAGTGCTTTATCTACTGTGCTACCTACCTGCCCCTGCAAGTCTCAGTCTTATAGAACTCTAAAACTGTGAGTTGAAGAAGGGCATTCTGTACTGGTAGAAGGATTTTCTCATCACAAACTCTACATCCATGAAACCATGGTTCTGTTCAAGAGATATATGTGTATGTATGTATAGTCACATATATACATACATATATGCATATATACACAAAGATAATAATAATTATTATCATGATTATGTTGTCTGGGTGTCCTTAACCTTCTTTTATGTATCATGGACTCCTTTGGCAGTCTGAGGAAGCCTAGCGACCCCTTCTTATAAAATAAGGTACAAAGGAAACCAATTATATTCAAATGCTGTTATCAAAACATTTTTTAAAAAGTGAATGCATGGTCCCAAGAACCCCCGATGCAGTCCAACAGAATCATTTTACAGATGAGGAAATTGCAACCCAGAAAGTTTTAGAAACTTGTGCAAGACCTCATAAGATTTGAACCTACAATTTCTGGCTCTAAATGTAGCCCTCTTTCCTATGCTCTGAGCTATATGTAAAATACTAGTAAATGATACCTATATTTTGGGCCATAGCATTTTTAAGGGTTTGGTTAATCCAATAAGCACTCCTGAAAATCCCTAGTTATTAAAATTAGGCCAAAAAATATGTTCTGAGGTCAGTGAGAATTACCATGATTAATTCATGAATATAGATAAAAAAAATCGTATCACCCTTTTGACAGTAATTTTTTTTCAGACCTTCAAACTACCTTTCATGGACATGTAGTCATCATTAGGAAGTATCTTTTTTCTTTAAGTGGAGGGGGTGGTGATGAGGAGGAAGGAAAGAGGTAACCATCATAATAACTGTCAGTTCTTAAAGGGGGTGGAGGAGCTTCATTGGAAGATTCTATGAAGAGTCTCCATTGGAAATTGTGCCCTTCCTAAGTCTTTTGAAAGTGCACAGAGTCAGTGAGTACCTTCAAGTTTTTCTCCTCTTCTTCTGGTTGCATTTGTTCTAGCCATTCAGTCTGGAGATAGGGGCAGAAGGTACAAGCCTTTGGCAAAATAAGTGAAGTTATTTTTAGACGAGACTTGAAGTGATGTAAAACACCCCAGGAAGTCAGTGACTCAGCCCTCATCTGCCAAATAACCAAACAATATAAAACAGAAAGCATGGGTAAAGGGGACATTTTCTTAGTGCGGAAACCTGAACGTGGTCAGTGAAACTTTCTGACAACATAGTTGTTTGAAACTAGTTAGCTAGGTGGCACAATGGACAGAGTATACAGCTTGAAATAAGAAAGATTGATCTTCCTGAGGTCAAACCTGGCCTTAGACACTTACTAGCTATGTGATCCTCGGCAGGTCATTTAACCCTGTTTGCCTCAGTTTCCTCATCTGAAATATGAGCTGGAGAAGGAAATGGCAAACCATTCCAGTATCTTTGTCAAGAAAGCCCCAGACAGGGGCAGCTAGGTGGTGCAGTGGATAGAGCATTGGCCCTGGAGTTGATAGGATGTGAGTTCAAATGCAGTCTCAGACACATAACACTCACTAGCTGTGTGACTCTGGGTAAGTCACTTAACCCCAATTGCCTCACCAAAAAAAAAAAAGAAAAGGAAAAAAAGAAAGAAAACCCCAGATGGGGTCATGAAGAGTCAAACATGCCTAAAAAACAACTGAACTGAAATTGTGCCATACTAGAGGTCAATCTCCAACCAAAATGGATTATTAGTGCCTAATGAAGAAGCTAAAACCATTTACAAGCCTGGCCTTTTGCCTCTGTCTTGGTGTAGGCTTTTTGATTGTAAGTCAAGTTAGGTCAGGTCAGATCTGGATGAGAATGAGAAAGTTTATCTTTTGGTTCTCTTGAGAAGAACACTAGATACCTGGTTAGAGTCAGGTAGATGGCACAGTGGATAGACTACTAATCCTGGAATCAGGCGTACCCAAGTTCAAATTTGACCATAGATACTTCCTAGCTGTATGGCCCTGGGCAAGTCACTTACCTCTTGTCTGCCTCAGTTTCCTCAACTGTAAAATGGGGATAACAATAGCACCTACCTCCCAAGGTTATTAGAATGAAATGAGATGATATTTATAAAGCACTTGGCACACAATAGTCACCTGACACATGTTTGTTTCTTTCCTTCCTTCCCTGTCTTACATGTCAGAGGAACTAGTTTCAAATCCTAGCTCTGTTAGTTAGTAGCTATAGAATTTTGGGCAAGTCCCTTAACCTCCCAGGATTTCAATTTCCTCATTAATAAAATGAAGGGATTGGACTAGATGACCTCACAGCTCTGTATGTATGATCTTAACACCTCTTGGACATGTATCCCAACCTCCTGTCCCGTGTCTGACATATCTCAAACTCCTATGACCTGTCCCCCACGGATTATAATATTGAGCCATGGAATCAGTGACTTATCCAGGTTCACACAACTTTAAGTATCTGGATATAAACCCAGGACTTCCTGACTCCAAGCCCAGTGCCCTATCCATTATACCAAGCTGCCTCTAGTAGAATCAAAGGTATTTAAAGTATAACTCTTTCAGAACTATTTTCGATAGGCAACCCTTGAAAGCCAGGATTCTTTTAATATCCAAAGTTATTGAAACCACAAAGGTAGGAGAATAGGTAGCAATGAAAGAGGTTTTTTGAATGAGAGGGTCCTTTCCTGGGCCCCAGATTATAGTGCCGTGGGAAATCCCTGCCTACTTACCCAGTTGGCCCTGGTGTGAGCAATTGACAGAAAGCTTGCTTGATTAGCGCCTCTAGATTTTGAGGGAGCTGTTTGTAACAATAAATGAAGCCAAGGACAGAAACTTGGTCCTCCATATCTCCTTTTAAAGGGATGGTTTTGAAAGTAAGAACATTAGAATTCACACCTGGTTAGTGAACTAGGACCAGTTCGTTCATAAAGAACCGTCATAGTCACAGCCCCAGACTTGTACCTTAATTCTAGAAGGCTAGAGCTCCAAAAAGACTAGAAATGTCCCTGGGGTTTCAGGCCTAGAGCTACTCCATAAAGAATGCTAGGCATGAAGCAAGTCATTCTATGTACTAATAATCCCTTCTCTTCTCCTCTCCAATACTTCCATGGTTTTATAAGGAAGAAATAGTTTAAAAATAAAATCAAAGGTTAGTTTGAAAGGGAAAATAATTCAAAAAATGGAGATTTGAGAGGAGGACTGGGACAGAAAGGCAGAGTCCTACTCTGTAATGGAAAAGGTTGTAGGATGATGAATGCAATAATTACTTCCCAGATTTATCAGTTGCTTAGAAATATGAGATCTATGAGTTGAAGGCAGGTTTGATTCATAGACACCTGCACTGGATTTCAGCAAGATAAGATAGTGAGGTATGTTAACCTGGCAAAGTTCCCTTGGCACCTCTCTGAGTGTGAAACTTGTGACTACCATGATAATCACAAACCAATAATACATTTGTGGGCAGGCTTTTAACCAGTTATCCCTTCCACATCATGGAAGTTAGGGGTAAGGCACCCCCACAACCTGGAGTCTGAATTATTACAGTATTAAAAGATGAATATGTTCATATTCTACAATACTATTCATGTATTTTATGCATTTCTTAGTTTCCAAACTTTTTCTGAGTCATTTGCTGGCCTTCTGCTTCCACAAAACTCCTCCAAAATTCCCATTTGATTTCTTTTTCTGACCTGCATATATCAAACCATGATGGGGAAAGTCATATGTGGAAGAGATAACTGTAGTCAACAGAGGAAGGGTTTCTTCCTTTCTCCCTCTTACACACACCCACACACACCAGTACCCACATACCCTCCCCCACCCTGCACATGTCCAAAGTTTTTCTGGCAGTAGCACAGATAGCCCTTCAAATGAAATGGACTTAAATTTCATTGCTAGGAAAAAGAGAGGGAAAAAATAGAGGAGAGAGTGGGAACAATTCTGAGTATACAGTGGATTGTGGGTTGGGCCTAGCTCAGGCTAGTCCTCTAGTAATTTGGGTTCAATACTGGAACAAAATGAGACACTTGTAGGTCATTTGATGGTTAACAAAGGATTTACTTGGCCATAGCAGGAGAAGGATATTTAAGGCAGTTGGGTATTAAGGACACTTCTGGTTGATTCAGCTGAGCAACTGACCATAATTGCCCATCAAGCATCAGAGATAATCCACCTGGAGATCCTTGTAAATCTCTGATACTCAAGCAAATTAGAAAGTGATGTCAAGAGCCTGAGTCCTTAGTAGTCCCTTGCATCAAGTCTTGAGGATGATCTCAAATATCTTTTAAAGAAAAACTAACCTCATTTTCATGGGTATACAGTTTAAGATACTGCTTTCTGCAGTGGTTTAGGATTTTGTTATGATTTTCTATAACCTCTTGAGCAGCTAGGTGGTGCGGTGCTGGACCTGAAGTCAGAAAGACTCATCTTCCTGAGTTCAAATCCAGCCTCAGACACTTACTAGCTGTATAACCCTGGGCAAATACTTAATCCTGTTTGCCTCAGTTTCCTCATCTGTAAAATAAGCTGGAGAAGAAAACAGCAAACCACTCCAGTATTTTTGCCAAGAAAACCTCAAATGGAGTCACAAAGAGTTGGGCACAACAAAATATTCTCTTACCTCTCAGAAGTTCCATGTTTAGAGGTTTTTTTTTTTTTTTTTGGTGAGGCAGTTGGGGTTAAGTCACTTACCCAGGGTGACACAGCTAATAAGTGTTAAGTGTGTGAGATTGGATTTGAACTCAGGTCCTTCTGACTCCCAGGCTGGTGCTGTATTCACTGTGCCACCTAGCTGCCCCTAGAGTTCCAATTTACTAAATAGATTCACAGTCCTTTTCACCTAGAAGTAAACTAAAGCCCACCAAAGTTCAATAACTTAGTAAGTGCCAGAGCTTGGCCTTGAACCCATCTTCTGACTTCAATTCAAGCGTTCTTTCCACAGAATCATCACTCTATCTTGGGGTGAAAGATGTGATCTGAGCTATATCCAAAAATAGTGATGATTTGGAATTATTATTTATTTTTTAAAAATAATTCCAAAACACGAATTTTTAAACTCCCCAAAGGATACAGAAGAAGGAAAGGAAGGCGTCAAATACGACACAGGGGTTTCAAGCTTGGATAACAAAGGATGGTGATCTTATTCCCATTAAAAAATATAGAGGAGGTGCAGCAAGGTGGTGCAGTAGATAGAGCAATGGCCCTGGAGTCAGGAGGACCTGAGTTCAAATCCAGCCTCAGACACTTACTAGCTGTGTGACCCTGGGCAAGTCACTTAATTCCATTGCCTAGCTCCACCCCTCAAAAATATATATAGAGAGAGGAAATCAAGGGAAAGAGTAGGTCTGGGTGGTAACAGGATACATGACACTGTAGGTTTTGGACATGCTGAGTTTGAATGGCACAAGAGAAGAACAAATCCTTTTTGTAAGATCATCCTCTTCTTACATGTAATAGAAATAGACAAAGATTGAATCATAGACAGGAATGGGAAGAAGGGAGGAGAGCATCCATCAGTGTTGCAGATTTGGCATCATTCTCCCAGAGCGGCCTGACACATCTCTCCTCTCTTGGTCCTAGGGGTACCCTAGGAAGTTGGTGGTTTCTCTTCTCTCTACTGCCATCAGCTCAAGCCTGCATCACTTTAATTCCTCCTTGCTGCTAGGTACCAGAAGTTAACACTCCTTAAAATCAATGAGCTTTTATAAAGGAATATTTAATATGAAGATATAGCAAGAAAAATGTACAAACATTTCTTCCTACTGCCTGGAGAGCATACTCTCCCCTATCCCACATCAGCCTCTAGAAAGAGAGTAAGTTCAAGCTTATCTTAGTTCCTATATAGCTATGAAATACACATCTAGATGCAACGTGATTCATCCTCATTTTAGTTACTACTGGGCTGGATTCTGAAAAATATATGTGTAGGCTACTCCTTGTGTCATTGGTGTTGGTCTGGCTACAAAACCAGAACAAAATAATTGGACACTGGGATTACTTTGAAACTCATAAGCTCAATGAGGAAAGAGCAACTGAAGAGAATACCGTCAAAGAGGAAATGGGTGAGGATTTGGTCTTTAGTCCTTTTTGAACACCTCTACAGCCAAATCAAAAAAGCATCGTATTCATTGTGTGGTTAGTCAACTGGAGCTGGTTACAGAATGTCTACACATACTCCAACATCTCTCCAAGACATTCCCACTAGATGTTATCACAAACTTGCTCTCTCTCTCTCTCTCTCTCTCTCTCTCTCTCTCTCTCTCTCTCTCTCTATATATATATATATATATTCTCTCTGTCTTTTCCTTTCTGTGTTTTTGTCTCTAACTCTCTCTGTATCTCTGTTTCCTTTTGTGATCTCATCAATTCTCATGCATTTAGTTGTCATCTCTGTAAAAATGGCTTCCAAATCTCTATATCTTGCCCTAGTCTTTCTCTTAAGCTCCAGTTCCACATCACCAGCTGCCTATTGATCATTTCAAATTGGATGTCCCGGAGACCTTTCACACTCAACATGTCTAGAGCAGTGTTCATTATTTTTTTCCTCCAAATGTTCTTTTCTACCAGACTTCCCCATTTCTATCAAGACATCACCATTCTTCTAGTTTCCCGGGTTCAAAACCCTGGCATTATACTCAACTCTTCACTTTCTCACTCCCCATATCCAATTAATTGCCACATGTTGCTGGTTGTGCCTGTACAACATCTCTTGCATCTGACTCCTCTCTCTATTCACATGACCACCATCTTGGTTCAGACTCTCATCCTTTCACTTAGACCAGTACTTCTTAAACTGTGGGTTGTGATCCCATATGGGGTCATGAAAAATTCGGCAACAGGAAAAGATTGCTGAACACACAATGACCAAAAAATTAATTAAAAATCAAATGTGTAACGAACCTGAGGTGTTTCTGGAAGCCCCTGCCTGTGTTTTATTGTATAACTTCACTGCAGCCTTGGTTCTGAACACAAAGCATGTGCACTTTGCATTGTGGCCACACAATGCCAGCAAAAAGAGGTCATTAATGGAAAAAAGTTTAAGAACCTCTGACTTGGACTACTACAGTGGACACCTAACTGGTGTCTGTGCCCCATATCTTTACCTATTCTAGTTCATTTTTCATGTAACTGCCAAAGTCATTTTCTTTAAACGTATATCTGACCATATCACTTCCCTACTTAACAAAACCCAGCATCTCTCCATTGGCTTTAGGATAAAGTAGAATTTCCTCGCTTTGCCTTTTAAGGACCTTTACAACTTGGCTATGCCTTATTTTTCCAGTCTGATAACACTCTTCTCACATGCTATAGTCTAGCCAAACTTACTATAGAAATAGCCTCACATATAGCATACTGTCTCTCATCTCTGTTCCTTTGCCCTGGCTGTCTCCTATGTTCATGAAGCATTCCCTCTTCACCTCTGCTTAATAGAACCTCTTGCTTCCTTTAAGACAGAGCTCAAGTCCTGTCATCTTCTACACAATATATTTACCCATTCTCTCAACTGGTACTGTTCCTCCTCATTAACTTTTTGTTGTTGAGTCATTTCAGTCATGTCTGACTCTTTGTGACCCCATTTGAGGTCTTCTTGGCAAGGATACTGGAGTGGTTCACTATTTCCTTCTCCAATCCATTTTACCGATGCAGAAACTGTGGCAAACAGGGTTAAGTGACTTGCCCAGGATCACACAGCTACTAAGTGTCTGAGGCCAGATTTTAACTCATAAAGATGAGTCTTCCTGATTCTAAGTCCAGTGGTCTATCCACTGTGCCACCTAGCTGCCATCCTCATTAACTACCTTATATTTAATTACCTCATGCTTATTTTGTATATACTTATATACAAGGTTGACATGTTGTCACCCTTATAAAATGTGTGAGCTTCTTAAGAGTAGGGATAATTGTGTGTGCGTGTGTGTGTGTGTGTGTGTGTGTGTGTGTTTTATCCTTATAGTCCCAGTGCCTAGCAAAGTGGGGGACATCTCCAGTCATCCTGATCTATATGTTGTCACTGGACCCAAATGGCTCTGGAGGAAAGTGTAAGGCTGGTGACTTTGTACAGGCTTACCTCAATTAAATCCAATTCACTTGCAAGTCATGACATCACCTTCCTGATGTCATGGTCCTCTTCAAGAAGGACAAACCACATCTAGCCAAGTGCCTAGGGCTTAATGTATCTTTCTTGATTGACTGAATACTTATTGATAACAAAAATAATTAAATGGGAATTTATGAGGCAACCAAGTGAGAGAGTGTAAGAGAGAATTAGAGGAGCATCTAGGAAAAGGCCTTTGAGTATATCCATGGTTCAGGGGCATGATATGGATGATGATCAAGCAAAAGAGACCTAGAAGGAGTGATCAAACAGTTAGGAAGAGAACCAAGAGAGAGTAATGTCATGAAAATTCATAAAAGATTGAGTATCCAGGAGGACAGATGTTCAGCAATATCAAATGCTGAAAAGGACAGCTTTGACAATTACTTGTTAGATTTATGATATATTTTAAAATAAAAGTAAACTACAAATACAAAAAATCAAAGCATTAAATTTTTTTATCCTATTGTATACATGGAAATGCTCATTTTATCTGGTATTTATTAGGTTCAGAATTTTAAAAATTAAAATCTAAAAAGACAAATACTTCAAAGAGATTAACAAAAAATCATAAATAATAATAGTAACAATTATAATAGCTCACATTCATAGAGCACTTTATAATTTAAAAAATATTTTCCTTATAGCAGGCCTATGAAGTATATGGGGCAAATGATATTATCACCTCCTTAGAGACAAGGAAACTGAAGCCCAGAATGGGTGTGACTTGATCAAAGTCACACAAGCTGATTGGTGGCAAAGCCAAAACTAAAAAGAGAAATTGATGAAACTTCTCCACAATATACAAAACTTCCCACCCACACTCC
This sequence comes from Vombatus ursinus, assembly GCF_900497805.2. NCBI lineage: Eukaryota > Metazoa > Chordata > Mammalia > Diprotodontia > Vombatidae > Vombatus > Vombatus ursinus. The sequence goes on from NW_020940355.1 coordinate 23,110,266, forward strand.
CTTCTGTAGAACAGTTAGAATTGTGTTTTATGAATACTCAGGGAATAGTAGAAGCTTGCTAAATTTCTATTGAATGTTTCACAAATGAGGTTAGGATTTGGGGAGAGCATTTCTTATTTTTTAAATTTAAGTGTATGAAATAATTTTTTTTTTCTGGATCTAGTTCCTATCTCTTCTTCTTCCTCAAATTACATTTTCATCTACTTTATAGTAGTGAATTTCTTTCCCAAATCAAGTTTGGCACTAGAAAGTGAACAATACATTTATTTCCACTCGATGTTTTCATATTAGAAAATGAATCCATGATTTCGTTAATATAGATATCACAATTCGTCAACTCTTTCTCTACTTGTACAATTATTGCCCATTGTACTCTGTATATGCTTCATAGAGGATCTATTCAAACTACTAGAAACCAAGAACCTAAGGAATATAGGTCTCCCAGAAGAACATAAGTCACAAAACCTGAACACTGTAACACAAGAACTGATACAAGAAACTATCCTGAATTTCAAACAGAGGAGACAAAGGGCAACCTGAAAGAATCCACAGATCTCTTCCAGGTGAAAATCCTATGCTGCAAACTCCAAGATACTTTATGGTTAACTTGAACAATTCCATTAACAAACAAATTCTGCAAGCAACCATCAAAAAGACTTTCAAATATAAAGGAAAGGAAATTCAAATGATACAACACTGATGTTTACTCCCTAGAAACTGAAGGAAGGGTATGGAATAATGTTCTCTGAAGAGAAAAAGAACTCAAGTTGCAGCCCAATGTGATCTGCTCTGAAAATCTAAGCCTCATGATAAATGAAAGAAGATAAATGTTCTATAATGAGTCATTTAAAACATTCCAAGAAAGAAAACTAGACCCAAAGAAATGATTTGCTTCTCAAATACCCAAGACCACAGAAATATAAGAAAATTAAAGAAATATAGCAACCAAGGACAACAATAACACTGAAATAACAACAGAAAGACTATTACAAGATTTTTTTCTAAATGTACATGTAGAGAAAAGTGAAAGTAGAGGTGAAAACACAAATCAAATAAAAGTAATGGTGGAGAAATAGGCCTGAGACATTATGAACTAAACCTCACAACATCTAACCTACAGGTGAATCAATGTTTCTTGTGAGACTAAGTTGCAGAAGGAGAGGACACAGAAAAGGGAGAAGAGGAGGAAGAAAATAGAAGGGAACACATGATGTACCCATATCAAGTCAAAGGCTAACAATGCAAAGCAAATAAGTCTTCTAGCCTCTCAGGAAGGACAGAGTCTACAGGAGAATGAGAGAAGGAGGAAAAGGAAGAGATTGAAAAAGCATGAAAGAAAGAAGCAAACCTTGTTTCAGTTGCGGAAAGGGATATGATTGATGAATGTTCCAATGGGAGAAGAGAGATATTCTATAAAGGGAAATGGGGATTTTACATTTGGTATTATCTATAGGGATTTGGTGCTCAGAGAGATCCTGAGCTCATCCTGCCTCAGGAAAAGGACAATCAAAGCTTCTGGGGGCAACTGACACCCAGAAGAATGGGGAAGGTATGGAACCAGAGAAGAGATTTCAATGCAAATGAAGAAAAAAAATTACTCAGGGAAGAACAGAGGTCAGTAATGAACTGCACAATCAGTGACATAGGAAGATTTGTACCATGGGGCTTATCAGCTGCAAGAATTTTGTTTCTAAGAATAAGGCACAATAACAAGAACACAAAACCAACAACAAAATAAAAGGTGCCAAGGAGCAAGATCTACAAGGCAATAATTGAAACCCTTTAGAAGAGGAGGCAAATATAGGTATCTCAAAAGTTTTATTTTCATGAGGAGTATTGAGAATAAACAAGGACTAAATAAGCACAAGGGTGATAAATCAAAGAATAGAACTCTAGAATAGACCGACAGAAATGGAGGATAAATAATAAAAAGAATGAGGGAAAGAATTTTTTTTTCTTTTAAGAAAATGGTACAGAAAATAAAATTTAAAAAATGAATGAGCAAAACAAATTGAAGGGGAGGAGAGGAAGATGGATTCTACTTGAGCACTTAACTGAGAGAGGAAGAATTAAATAATGAGATAAAAGCAAGAAATAAAAAGAAACTCATATGCAAAATTCCAAAATTAGGGAAAAGGGTAACAAAAAGAAGGGACCTGAGGGTGAGGGGAAGAGAACTCTTGGGAATAGGGTCACCTTAAAATAGATTAAGCTAAAATAACCAAAGAGACATAAATTAAAAAGGAAAGGAGTGGGGAAAACCCAATTTGGAAAAAAAGATACATTAGAGACAAATATAGGAGAATATAAACCTAATTTATAACTTTAAATATGAATGGATTGAATAATCCAATAAAATGAAAAGGAGAGACAGATTGGCTAAGAAAACAAAACCCCACAATATGTTGCTTACAAGAAACACATTTAAAAAAACAAAGCCATAGAATAAAAATAAGAGACTAGAAAAAATGTACTGTACATCAAGTCAGTCAAAAAAAGGAAGAAGTTGCAATCATGCTATCAGACAAAACAAATACAGTCAAAATATAAAAAGGATGAACAAGGAAACTACATTATGCTGAAAGGAACTACAGACAACAAAATAATGTCAACATTAAACTTATATACTCCAAATGCCTTAGCATCCAAATTCACAAAAGAAATACTAACTAAGCTATAAGAATACAAAGACAATAACACAAGAGTGACAAGATTATCTCAATTCTCTCAGTTTTGGAAAAGTCTAACAAAGAGTTAAACAAAAGGGAAAGTATAGAACTGAACAAACTGCTAGAAAAACTAGAGCTAAAAAACTTATGGCATCTTCTAAATGGGACTGTTAAAGAATATACATATTTCTCAGCACTATATGGAACTTTATAAACTACTGGAAGCCTTCCTCTAGTGCTTTTTATATTACATGGTAGAAAGCAGGTATAAGGAATAGGTTTTTTAGCTGTTATAACCAGTTCTCACTACATGGCTGAAGCAACACCAGTGACAGGGAAGATAATTTTTTCTAGTTTACTTTGCATTGTGTTTTAATGAAAAGTGTTTTGATTTACTATAATGTCCACTATTTCACTCTGACTTGGTCAGGAGAAGTCAATGGAAATGGTGTTTCATGACTTGTAGACTGAGATAGGAATGTCATACAGTGGATAAGGCACTAGACTTGATGTAAAGAAGACCTATTCTTAAATCCATTTCGGATACTTAATAACTGTTTAATTTTGGGCAAATCATTTGGTCTTTTCTGGACTCACTTCCTCACCTGTAAAATGAGGGGTTTGTATTTGATGGCCTCTAATATCCCTTCCAGCTTTGTCTATGACACTATGATTATTGATCCTTGAGTACCATGGATGTGAAAGTAATCAATAGGGGTAATGTCAAAGGGGATCCAGTGATTTATATACGTGGATGTTTGTATTTATATAGCATTAAACTTGATCCTGATCAAGGTTCTGGTTTTTTAATTTACCAAAGATTTCATGACTTTAAAATGTTTGAAAACTGTTGCCTCTTTCCAAAGGGAGAGGGAAAAGGTTTTCCTAGTAGAACCAGATTCTTACACCGTGTAAACTTTTTCCTTATTGGGAACAGCAACTTCTCAGGGGTTACTTAGTCCTCTGTGTTGGTAGCCTAGCAGGTGGCAATATGAGGTGGCTGACTGCTCAATGCAGTAGAAAGGACAGTGCTTTTATCCTCAGAGATCACAGGCCACATCACTCTCATAGGCAGTTTTTCTATTCAAGGGTAGGGATAACTCTAGACCAGGGAGGGGTTTTTCATCTTATTTTATTGTTGTGGACCTCTTTGGCAGTCTGGTAAAGTCCACAGGCCCCTTAGAATTTTTTTTTAAATCCACAGTTGAAGGAAATGCTAAATTTCAGTTAGAGATTAATAAAAATAAAGATGTATTTTTTCTTATCCAAACTCACAGAACTCCTGAAATCTATTCATAGTTTCCTTCACTTTGCAGCAGCAAAATATGTGAATCAAGGGAACCGAACATAAAGGAGAAAAAGGAATAATTTCTCCAGTGAACACATACAACCACATGCCTTGGGGAGACTGGGTACCCCCAACCTCATATCAGGCCTCCTTTGAGGTTCTATTGTTTTAATCTGATGCCCAAGGAGTGGATCTGTATTTATGTTGGTGTTCCCTTGGGAGGAAGAGATTGCTACTGGTTGTGGATTTGTTTTTTGGTTTTTGTTTTGTTTTGTTTTGTTTTTTGATAGCTGGGGAGAAAGTAGAATTGAGTGGTGCAAAGTTCCAGGGTACCAATACAACAAAAAAGAATTTGCCTATGATGCAACAGTATTCAGAAAATACACATTGTTCTATTTACGTGTCATGTGCTCACTAAGGCTCCCTGTTTTCCCCCAACAGGTGTTTCCACAGAGGCCCTAGGTCCCTGGCACACTAAAGCTGTTCTCTCTTTTGCGTAGGAGGGGTTGAATATGAACTGCAGGTGAGACACACCTGGTGCCCAAAAACTAGTGCAGTATCCAACTGTGTCTACCAAGCCCTGGGGAGCTCCAGAACTAGAGGAGTCTGGTTCAAAGTCTGGAGAGCCCAGTTTCCTAAGAAAAACTGCTTGGTTATGTTAAAAAGTCAGTCACCCATGAAACGCATGATCCTCAGAGAATACAAATGCCAGCCTAGTGTTTGTCTTGCAGAAACTCTTGCTTACTGGGACGCAAACATCAACAACTCCTGACTTCACTATGCTTCAGAATTGAAGGGATGCCTATCCAACAAAGATTCCAGAAGGTAGAAAAAATACTATACTCTGGATTCATCTATTTTGATTTTAGAACTCCCCTCTCTACTTAACATAAGTTATTTGGGGAATGAATTTTTTTAATTAAAAAAATTGGTAATTCTATCTTAAGAATATCATGGTATCTATTGAGATACTTGGAGACATTCCGGGATGTTATGAAATCAAGGAGAGGAATGACCATTCTAAAGCAATGATTTCCAATCCGTAAGCCATGGACCACTGAGGGGGCAGGGGATTATTTTGAGAAATCCATCTGATTGCTGACACAGCAAAACAAATAAGCAACATTTCATAGAATGAAGAAATAGTTTCTGCTCACATATGTATAGCTATTTAGATACACATACTTACATACACACACACATATACAGAGAAAGAGAGAAAGAGGAAGAGAGAGGAAGAGAGAGAGAGAGAGAGAGAGAGAGAGAGAGAGAGAGAGATAGAGAGAGATGCTATTGTGTTCCCTCCCAGCTGGGCTCTTGACTTTCTACACTTCGAAGTCATACCTCTGCTGCTGTCTCGTCCTGGAACTTCCGTCATCACCTGGGGCCTCTCTGACCTCCAGCATCCTACACTGTGTGGCCTACTCACCATGAAATATACTTCTTCAAGGACCATCCCACCCTTCTCTCATTGATGAATTGCTTAGAGCTTCCATTTTGTGAAGGAGCCGGGTTAGCCCGCCTTCATTCCCTTCCAGGTCCTGCTCCTGAATTTCTAAATTTCAAAATCATACTCTCATACTAGGTACCTTCGTCTTCCCACCGACCACCCACCACCCACCCCCAACCCCCAACCTTTTCAGTTCCCTTTTGTATGTTGAAGTCCCCCATTAGAGTGAAAGCATCATGAGGACAGGAACAATTTTTCTTTTTGCTTGTATTTTTAGCCTCAGTATTTAGCACAGTATTTGGCACATCGTAAGCGCTTAATAAATACTTGTTTCCTTTCTTTTTCTTTGTGATTAATAAAATAAAACCTCATTTAGTCAATCCAATTTTAATAGCATTTATTAAGTGATTTTAGTTTTCAAAGCACCATGCTGAGTTCACAAAAACAAAAATGTAATAGTCCCTGCCCTCAAGGAGCTTATACTCTTCTTGGGGTGATATATCATGTAAACAGATAAGCATATCTACAAGAATTTGAGGAGGAAAAGAGTACTTACACCTGGGAGGACTGAGATAATGCTTCTCATAAAAAGTGACACATATGTTAAGCCTTGAAGGAGAGTGGCGATTCTAAGAGGTGCAAGGTGATTAGGGAGTGTGCACCAGACATTGGGGAAAACCTGCATACAAAGGTGCAAAGGTAGAAGATGGAATACTGAATTTGAGAAATAGCAAGTGACCAGTTTGGCTAAAATGTAGAATTTGTGAGAGTTATGTGCAATAAGTCCTTCTAGGTAGATTGGAATCAGACTGTGAAATGCTTTAAATACCAACCTAAGATGGATTTCATCATCATGTTGGTAAGGAGCCACTAACTCTTTTTGAGTGAGGGAGTAATATGGTGAGGTTTGTGTTTTGGGAAGGTTACTTTGGCAGCCATATGGTGGATGGATTAGGAAGGACATGGAATGGAATCCAGATATCCAATTAGGAATGCTGTTGCAATATTCTAGACAAACGATGGGGAATGTCTGAATTAAATGAGTGCTAGAAACAGGAGATGACGTGTGAGGTACCGAGAGACATTCAGTTTGGCTGGATTGAAAGTGAAGGAAGGGAAAAAAAAGGTAAAATGAGTTTAGAAAGATAGTTTAGGGCCAGATGGTTAAGGGTTTTAAAAGCCAAATAGGGGAATTTATATTGGATCTATAAGGCAATAGGGCACCATGTGAGTTTATCCAGTAGAGCAGTTATATGGTCATATATGAGCTTAAATATAATTTAAATGTAATCACCAAGGGTCATTAAAGTATCCTATTTATTAGAACAGGTGGTCCAGAAGGGAATTTTGCCTCAATGTACACAATCACAGAATGTTAGACATGGAAAGGGTTTTTTAAATCCTAGGATTTAGAGTTATAAGAGAAACAATTGCAGAATCGTAGAATCTCAGAATGAGAAGAGACACAAGGGGCCTTCTAGTCCAACCTAAATCTGACTCAGACTCCCCACTACAATATAGCTAACAACTGGTCGTTTGGCTTTCTCTTGAAGACTTCAGCTGAGGGGGAACACACTACAAATGATCTAATCTAACCCCCCTCATTTTACAGAGGAAGAAATCGAAGCCCAGATAAGGATCCCAAGATCACAGAAATAGAACATAGCAGAGTTGGGATATGAATACAGCCCCACCAACTCCAAATTCAGTGCGCTTTCTACCCCATCATGCTCATATAATCCACTCCGATAATTTTATAGTTGAAGAAACTGAAGTTCAAAGAGCTGAAGGCAATTATACAGTTAGTGAGAGAAGAACCAAAGCATATGTCTAAGTCTTCTAAATTAAAGTTTATTCCCTTTGGCTGGCATATAGTGGGAACTTTATATAGAGGTCCTTTCTCAAACTAAACTGCAAAGCATTACAAACTCTACTGCAAGAGGGCAACTCCGATGGGCTGGCCACATTGTTTGAATAAAATGTACGCTTGCCAAAAAAGACTATTTTATGGAGAACTCACACAGGGCAAGTGCTCACAGGGTAGTCAGAGGAAGTGATACAAGGACACTCTCAAGGTCTCTCTTAAGAACTTTGAAATTGATTGTGTGACATGGGAGACACTGGCACAGGACTGCTCAGCATGATGTGCTCTCATCAGAGAAGGGGCTGTGTGCTCTATGACCAAAACAGAATTGAAGTAGGTCAAAAGAAACGTAAGACACGCAAATCTAGAGAATCTACCCCAAATGTTCATATGGACTATTTGTGCCTGGCCTGTGATAAAACGTTCCTAGCTCGCACTGATCTGATCAGCCACAGTTGGGCACATTGACTCCAGCGTACTGATGTCATTTTGGTCCTCTTCGAGAATGAAGGACAACAACCAACCAACCAGTCGGAATTTTACAGATGCTTAATGGTCGTTTCTCCCAGTGTGCGTGCATCTTATATATCTGCTAATGTCAATGCTATATTTTCAAAGATTATTTTACAAGACTCTTAAACTTTGAAACTAGAAGGTATCTTAGTGATCATTCTATCTAATGCCCTCATTTAATAAATTCAATCCAATTCAGAAATAATAAATATTAAGCTTCTAATATTCTCAAAGCTCAAGTAATGAAATAGGCCCAAAGGTAGAAGAAGCTTGTCTGTGGCCATAGGGACAGTGGTAGAGGCAGGTTCAGAATCTCTTGGCTGGGGCCCTTTGTACGCTCCACGCTTCTTTTAGTCCTTGTTCAAAGAGGATGATGATAGGATCATGGATTTAGAGCTGAGAGGGATTTTAGAGGTCATTGAGTCACACTCCCTCATTTTTACAGATGAAGAGATGGAAACGCAGATAAATGACCTGCCCAGGGTCACACGGCTAGTGAACATCTTAGTAGGATTTTAGCCCATGTCTTTGTGACTGACTCCAAAGCCGGGGCACTGTCTACTACATCATTCTATGGCCAGTTTTTTCTACTATGGTATAAATGGAATACAATACTAAGGAGCACAGTGTTCAAATCAGGCACTGCTTTTATTGAGTAGAACTCCCAAAAGTTTTCTTTTTCTTAAGGCAATTAGGGTTAAGTGACTTGACCAGGGTCACACAGCTAGTAAGTGTCAAATGTTCAGTCTGAGGTCAGATTTGAACTCAAGTCCTCCTGACTTCAGGGCCAGTGCTCTATCCACTCTGCCACCTAGCTGCCCCTTCCCAAAAGTTTTCTAAGGTCCCGTTAATGACTAACTCCGTAGCCATCTGAGGAGCTCCCTGCGGAGCAAGAAGGGCAGCCTCTATCTTCTCCTCTAAAACATCCTTCCTCTCCAAATGTCTTCCAATGTGAAGATCCACACCTGAGCCCCAGATCGTTCATGAGGGGCAGCTCCCCACTGATTTACCAGCTGGTCCTATTGATCCCTGTGGCCTAATTCCAGCCTACCACAGTTCTGGTGTGGGAATTTTATGACAAGATTTGGAAACTGAGAGTTCTGTACTGTCTGAGTCTGAAAATTAGTAGGAGCAGGATTTCAAATGTTCATCATAGTGCAAACTCTTTGATGGAGAGGCAGGATGGTATAATGAGAAATTCAAAAGAGTTAGGATAAAGTTCTAGTTCTGCAATTTATTAGCTGGATGACTTTGGATAAATCTCTTAGATCCTTTGAAGCGCTAATCAGTAATTTTCTGGAACCAGCTCGTACCAGCTAGTGAGAGCTAATTGTTAAATTTTCAGTATGAGTATCTACACCCCAGAAATGAAATCAGCAAACAATACAAAATTATTTATTGTTCTGATGATTGTCTAGACTTCAGAAATAGAGAAAATGTTAACTCAAATTAAACCTAAAAGTGTGTCTCCTATACATTTTTTTTCTAGAGAATAAGTTGTTAAACATTTTCCAGGACACCACTGATTAACATCATATGATAAGCATCTTTGTATATCTAAAGGGCTTCTTTTATGTATGCAAAAGGTTTTCTTTTTCTTGTTTGATGTTCCTCAAATATCCTGGCCTCCAAAACCACTCATCTTCTAAACTTCCATGCCCATTATCTTCATTCAAATCCAGTCATCCATAGGGATGTTTATACATGGGATCGTCAATATCAACCTCACCTCCAAGATCCATTACTCTGAAATCCCTCTCCAATCATAACTTCCTATCTTTCCATCTTTCCCTCTTCTTCACTCCTGCTAAACCTATTTTTCGTTTTTACTGAGACCTCCATTTCCTTCATTCCTCCTTATTCTCTCAGTTAGCTATCCTCTCCTGGCTTCATTTTCCTTTTTACAGCCTCAGCAGTCCGGCAGACTAGTTCAAATATGAATTATTGCATTATATTCTACCCTTGCTCCCTTACTCTACCCTTGTCCCCTTAACCAGTCATGTTTTGTCAAGCCCCAATCCTAGGTTGCCCCCACCATAGTCTTTCTCTATTCCTAAGAGGAGTGTTATTTGAATGCTGCTTAAGAAAGTCTCACCTCCAAGGTGACTAGATCCATGAAAATTTACATCATCTAATTTCAACTAGTTCAGCATTTCTGCATTGTAATTCTTTTAGTCTTCTCTCATTGTTAATCTTTTTTTTTGTAATTTTTTCTTTTATTTTGGAGGCAATGGAGGTTAAGTGACTTGCCCAGGGTCACACAGCTAGCTGACAAGTGTCTGAGGCCAGATTTGAGCTCAGGTCCTCCTGACTCCAGGGCTGTTGCTCTATCCATTGCACCACCTACCTGCCCCTCTCATTGTTATTCTATCATACTTTCTATAACCATTAGTACAAAACTTCTCAAGCCCCCTAAACCATCCACTTCCCCTTCCCCTCCCCCTCCCCCTTCCCCTCCTCCTTCTCCTCTTTGTCCTTCTCTGTCTCAGGCCCACCTATCTCATCCAGTCTAGAAGTACAGTGAACATTCACAGACTCAATCCAAAAATTGATCAACATGAAAGCTTTTTAACGGGCTCCATTTTTCCTGATCTGGGCCAGTTCCACCCCATCCACCATCTTGGGCAGCCTGGTAGCCCCTCCTAGACTCCTAGGAGAGCGCCATAATTGTAATGGACCACTGCCAATACCCAAATGGATTTAGCCCTACTGTGTCTCAGAATTCCCAAACTCCAGTGATCCACAGCCTCAGCTTTCCCAGCATCAAGGAATACGAGTGCCTACCACAATGCCCAACCTTTCACTCCCTCTCAGCAGAGGTGTTTGCCTCCCACTTTACCAAATATGTTTGGTCCAGTCTGCCTCTTTTCCCCTACTCTAACCTCAAGATCCTTTTACGTCATCGCCACCTCTAATCTCTCTCTCTTTTTTTTCTAGTCTTGGAGGAAGAGGTAGTTCTTCTTCTTTCCCAGGCTAAACCTCCTTTTAGTGTTCTTGATTCCCATGCTCTCCAGGAGGCGTTCTATGTAGGCAGTCATAGTAGTGGCTATGTAAGTTGAAAAAAGCAAATAAATGTGAGAAATAAAATTGTCATGACATGGGAACTGATCAGATACAGGCGATGAGGGAGAGAGGAGAATGGAGAATGAAATTATGAAGTAAGAAACAGAGACAATTAATAGGCAATTCTTTCTAAGAGTTCAGCTGAGAAAGGGAGAAGAAAAGAGAAGACATCCAGCTTTAGGGGATAGCAGGTTCAAGTGAAAGTTTTTTTTTGTTGCTGTTGTTTTTTAGGGAGATTTGTGTTGGGAAGGAGGAGGAGATAGCAGAAAGGGTGAAATGATAACTGGAGCAAAGTAGCAAGACAAAAAAGTCCACACAAATTATTGATTTTTCTGTATGTTACTAACAATACCCAGTAGGGAAAGCACTAAAAAGAATTTTCATTTATGGTAGCTACAAAGCACATAAATTATTTTGGAGTCTACCGACCAAGGCACACACAGGTACTATGTGAATACCACTACAAAACATTCTTTACATAAAGACTTGAATAATTAAAAAGACAATAATTGTTCATGGTTGAGTCATGTTAATATAATAAGAATGACAATACCACCTAAGATAATTTACTTCTTTAGTGTCATACCACTCAAAATACCAAAGGATAAAGAGTTAGAAAAAAATAACACAATTTATCTGAAGGAACCTCAGGGAAATAATGAGAAAAGGTAGAGTAGAAAAGGGCCTACTAGTATAATATCTTTAGTTATACTATTAAGTAGTAATTATCCTAACTATTTGGTACTGATTAAACAATAGAGAAATTATCAGTGGAATAGATTGGGCACATAACATACAGAAGCAAACAAACATAGCAGCATAATATTTGGTTAACACACACACACACACACACACACACACACCCCCCACACTGGGGCAAAAACATCCTAGATGACAAAAATTGCTTTAAAAAATTGGAAAGCAGGGGCAGCTAGGTGGCGCAGGGGCAGCTAGGTGGCGCAGTGGATAGAGCGCAAGCCCTGAAGTCAAGAGGACCTGAGTTCAAATCTGGACTCAGACCAAACACTTGACACTTACTAGCTGTGTGACCCTGGGCAAGTCACTTAACCCCAATTGCCTAAAAAAACAAAAACAAAAAAAAATTGGAAAGCGGTCTGGATGAAATGAGATTTGAACTGACATTCCACAACATATAAAAAGATAAGTTCCAAATGGTTACATCATAGATATAGAATATCACATCATAAACAAATTAGAGGTGCAAGGGTGGAAACATGGCAACTATGGATGGAGGAGAAGTTCATCAAAAGACAGAGATAATGGAAAAAAAATGAACAATTCTTATTATATAAAATTTAAAAGATTTTGCATAAAGCTGGTACAATTAAAATTAGAAGGGAAACAGTTAATTGGGAGGAAAAAAACCTCTACAGAAATTTTATCTGATAAAGGTCTCATAGTGAAGATATAGAAGGAACTGACACAAATATATAAGAACGGGGCTATTTCTCATTGCGCCATTTCAGACAAACCTAGGAAGACTTAGTGCAATGATATTCTGTTACATTCATTTACCATAATTTGTTCATGGATGAACGTTCCTAATATTAGTTGCTAGTTCTTTATCACTTCAAAAAGAACTGATAAAAATATTTTTTATGTCCTTTTCCTCTTTGTTTAATCTCAGGGGTGGGATGTGGATAGATTGTGGTTGTAATTAAATAGTTTTTCAGTTGTGTCTGACTTTGTGTGATCCTATTTGGGGTTTTCTTGGCAAAGATACTGGAGTGGATTGCCATTTCCTTTTTCAGCTCAATTGACAGATAAGGAAACTGAAGCAAACAAGGTTAAGTGACTTGCTCAGGGCCACACAGCCAGTAAGTGTCTGAGGCCAGTAGTATCACTAGGTCAAAGATTATACACAATTTAATGACTTCTTGAATATATTTCCAAGTGCTTTCTAGAATGGCCCATTCACAGCTCCGTGAATAGTATGTTAGTGGTCTTGTCCTCCCACAGCCCTTCTAACAATTTTCATTTTTTTTCTTGTTACTATATATGCTTTTCTCAAGTGAAGTGAGCAGAACCAGGAGAAAAGTGTATATAATAACAATAATATTAATAATGAAAAACAAGTAAAGATTTAAGAACTCTGGTCAATGCAATGACCAACCATAATTCTATAGGACTCACAATGAAGCATGCTACCTACCTTCACACAGTGAAATGATGAACTCAAGATGCAAAATGAGACATATTTTTGGACATGGTCAACGTCCAATGACAATACATTTTTTACATAAAGATTTTTATTTTCTTTCCATTTTTTTAAAGGAGTGGGTGATGGGGGCCATTGATAGGATTACCTAAATGAAAAAAAAGAAGAGTAAAAAAGGGATCATTGAAGCGTCTTTTTTTATAATGCACAGAACAGAATATGATGATCAGTAAAGCAGGACAACTTTAAAGGCAACATTTTGAATGTGTTGTGTACTTGGAGGGAAACTCAAGCTGTTTGTGATACACATTCTTGGCCTCCTATACAATCCTTATTTTCTGTTCTGCTTTGTATATGGAAACACTCCTCTTATTTGGTCCTTGTCCTTGTGATGAGAGACTGACTTTTAATGAAGGTCCAGACCTAGAATCTGGGTAATAGGGTCTGCCTGCTACCAACCCCCTTAGAGGATCTGGTTAGCTGAATTCTGGAAGTGCAGATGGCATGTAATGGAGGAACTATGCTCCCCAGGTCAGAGTATGTACAGGTATTCTGTGACTGTGTCCTGTTCATTTACTGGGTGATGAAGAAAACCCTTTTGATTAGCTACTGATCCAAAACTGAGCATGTATTCCCACTGACCAAATGACTCTTTCTTTCCTGTGGCATTTGAGAGAAGACAGGATCTTTCTCCCTTTCCCCTATGGGCAAAGAGGCCTGGGGGACCATTATGTCCCTACTTGGATGCCACGTGGCCTATGCCCAGGATTTATGCTGCTTCGGTCCCTATAGTGTCTCTCCTTTCTGGCTCTCAGGAGGAGGACTTGGAACAGGCAGGTGGCCCAGACACCTAATTAGTTGTGTGACCCTGGGCAAGTCACTTAACCTCTGTTTACCTCAGTTTCCTTATCTGTAAAATGAAGATAACAAAGCACCCACCTCCCAGAGTTGTTGAGATAAGTGCTTAGCCCAGTGCCTGACACATAGTAAGTACTATTTAAATGTTAGCTATTATTATTGTTGTTGTTGTCATCATTTTTATCTGAAAGGTCAGAGGAGCCAACAGAAATCCATTGGTAGAATTGGTAACTGCAACAGAGTCAGATTAAGCATCAGGACAGCCCTAAGGAGTGACCTTCAGGATCAGTTCCCACAGAAGACCATCTCTGGAACTAAGACAACATGTCCTATGGAAAGGAAGCAACTTGTCTAGCAACTGTACCATACCCAGAAGTGAACCTAATGAAGCTAATATATATGTGTAGTAGCTACTTTAATTTTAGCCCACTCTCCCCCAGGGACTGAGGTGGTAGAGGGGGGAATACACCCCACTTTGGTAGGTGTTTTTGTACTTTGGTTCTTGCTATATCTTTTCAGTTAAATACACCTTTGTAAAAGCTAATTCATGTTAATTGTTTTTATGATATTGGGGTGTTAGTCACTAGACACTAATATTAGAGGTAACCCATAGGAATTGGGGCTCAAGCAGAGAACATTGATATCTTTCAGTACCACCAATCCATTAGGGGTACCCCTAGAACCCAGAGGGTGACTCTAACCTGCTAAATTTATCTGTGGTCCAGTCTTGCTACATTAAAATCAGAATTTTTTGAAAAGTAAAAGTTAAGCAAAAGATAACAATTTGGAATCAGGAATTCCAGAACTAGATGCTGACTGAGATGCCTTCTAGTTCTGGAATTCTATGATTCTATCAGCATAACCTTGTACAAGTCACTTCCTTCTTTGGGTCTTAATTTCTTCATAAAATGAACAGTTTGGACTTTTGTTATTGAGTTGTTTCAGTCATGTCCAACTTTCCATGAGCAGAATCCATTTGGGGTTTTCTTGGCAAAGATATTGGACTGGTTTGCCATTTTCTTCTCCAGCTCATTTTAAAGATGTCCTGGGAACTGAGGCAAACAGGGTGAAGTGACTTGTCCAGAGTCACACTGCTAGTAAGAATCTGAGGCCAGATTTGAACTCAGGGAGATGAGCCTTCCTGACTTCAGGCCTGGCACTATATCCACTGCACCACCTAGCCGTGATTTTTAAGTCTCCTCAAAGCCCAGAATCCTAAAGAAGAGGCTCAATTTATTATATTACTCTGCAAAGGACCTTATGAGTGATGATAACAGTAATAACAATGGCTTAATGGAATTCTCTGATGCTGATGAGTCAGGGACCTAATGATTCTGACTCATCTTGATTGCCTTTAAATAGAGGACAAATGAGAGGGTGAAGAAGCTGCTAATGCTGAGGGTGGGAAGCCATTTAAGATATAATTACTATGGAATGGCAAAGAGATTCCAGGTCATAGATTCCTGAAATACTGCTCTTCCACAACTATAATTGACATCCAGTGTGGGTCCCAAGGGAAACTCTGCCACCTGATCCAGAGTTTAATGAACTAGAACTCACCAATTCCCTAGTGAACAAGCGGTAGTTAAGACCAAAAAAAAAAAAAAAAAAAAGTCATGCTCATGTCAATGAGCTGTATTGATCTTGGTGGCTTGCCCTGATTGAATGCCACTGAAATGCTATCTGCGCCCACATTCCTCATCATGGAAGTTTGAGGGCATTAGGTCAATTGAGGAAGAGAAAAAGAGAGATTAATGCCGTGTTATTGAATTATTTCTATCTTAAATATCCATTGCTTTTCATCTGTAATAATATAGCCTTCTCTATTGACTTGAAATGGAATTTCTATCACTCCTGGGTGAATAATATTATTGATGATTGGGAACAACAATAAAGTTTATGTATCTTTGTGTGGGGGGGGGCCAGGAATAAATTAATTATCAATTAATTATTTCTTCCATTCAATAAATATTATTATTTTAAAATGTTTTATTGGTACTTCTTTGCATTCTTTGCACTGGTTCATTCATTTCCATCTATAATTTCCCAATAACCAGTCTCCAATAGAAATTTCCCTTGTAAGAAAGAAGCATGATTAAGTAAAATAAACTTACATATCGACCATTTCTGAAAATATATCCCTCATTCCACACCCATGATGCTATAGTTCAACATTTCTCTACTGAGAGGACAGAAGTGTGTTTCATTAACAGCCTTCTAGAATCAAGATTAGGGTGGTGCAGTGGATAGAGCACTGGGCCTGGAGTCAGGAAGATCTGAGTTCAAATCTGGCTTCAGACACTTAACTGTGTGTGACTTTGGGCAAGTCATTTAACTTGGTTTCCTCATCTGTAAAAATGAGCTGAAGAAGGAAATGATAAACCACTCCAGTATCTTTGCCAAGAAAATCCCAAATTGGGTTACGAGGAGTCAGACATGACTGGACAACAACAATAACAACAGAATCAAGATTAGCCATCATATTGCTCTGATTTTTATTGTCTTTTAATGTAAACCGCTGCTGATTAATCTCTCTATTCCTTAATTCACAAATAATCCAAATTTCACTTTATTTTTCAGAGAACCATAACAGAATCTCAGAGTTGGAAGAAATCTTAGAAGGTCACATATAGTTCAACCTTGTAGTAGAAAGAGAACTTGATCAGGAGTCAGAAGACTTGAGTTCAGATCTTGAATATTCTTATCATCTTCTGTGTGTGTGCCTTTAGGATTGCTGTGTACATGAATCATATCTTCTCTACAGCATACCCAATGATTCACCCTCCATTTGAAGACCTCCCAGGAAACCCATTAGGGATCTCCTTTGGGAAGTTTTGAGGGTTTTTTTTGTTGTTGTTGTTATTGTTCTTAATCTTTTTTTTTTATGCTGAGCTAGACTCTGCCTCTCTTTATCTTCCCCTTGAAGGAAGCACTACTTCCACTTTTCAGTGGCATATCTAAGTTTCAGGGTCAACTTTTGGGAGCATGGATAAATCCCTCTTTTTAAAAATAGATTTTTATGGATTTTTTTTGTTTTAATATTACCTGTATTTCCCCCTGCTATTCCTCCTCTCTTCTTCCCAGAAAGCTATCCTTTAAACAAAGAATTTTTTTTATTACTGAAACTTAAATGCACCATGAGAAAAGAAAAAGAAACATAAACTTAAATATTGAAACTTAAATACAAAATAAGAAAAGAAAAAAAAAAGCATGTGATGTACACAGCAGAACATTAGAGAGGATTCAAAATATATAGCAATAAATTTCCATTTCAAGAAAACCTATATAATAAATACTACATGTTGTGTTGAGAGCTGTCCATCTTTTCTTTGCTTCTTTGTTAATTTTCTTTTGTTCTCTGCTGTGCACTTTTTACTTTGTTCTTTTCTCCCCCTTTCTTCCCTGCCCTCCCCAGGGTACAATTAAGCATGGCAATGTTTATATATAAACATAGATATGTACATACACATACATATATACATACATACATACATATATAGACATACACTTTCCCTAACAAATTCTACTTCTGATCTTTATTTTATGTTTGTGATTATCTCTTATTTTCTATCCCTCCTAACTCCTCTAAAACACTTCTACATGCTTCCTCGCCCTCCTATTACTTAACCTACTCCCCGCCTCCAGGATCCCTCCCTTGTCCTGTTACTCCCATTCATCTAAACACCCTTCTATATGCCCCCTTTAACCTATTTCCTCACCTTTCCCTCTAAAGATCCCTCACTTATCCTCTCTTCCCTCCCTATCCCCTTAGTAATTTCTTTTTTTCTGAATTTAGAAGTCTCATACTCTTCTAGATATATATGTATTGTCCCCTCTTGAACCCATTTCGGATGAAAGTAGGTTTCCAGAACTAACAGCCCTGCTCCCCTAACTAATTCCTCTGTGTTGGTTCTTCCCCTCACACCTCATTTGTATAAAATAATTACCCTTTTTAGCTGTTCCTAAATGGTTTTACTTTTTAAAATCATATCATATGCAGGTCTACCCCAATTTTTCTTATGAACTACCCAATCACTAATAACAATCTTAGACATATGTTTTATATTTTACACACGTAAAAGATAAACAGTCTGTCTTTATTGAGTCCCTTGTAATTAGTATATATATTATATTTTTCTCGGCTACACTCTGTCAAATTTTCTATTAAGTTCAGTTTTTTTTAAAAAACAAGGTCTTAAAAGTCTGATAGTTCATTAAATGTCCAATTTTTTTCATTCAGGATTATGCTTAACTTTGCTAGGTATGATATTTTCGGCTAGAACCCCAGTTCTTTTGCTCTTTGACACATAGAGTTCCAAGACCTGTGGTCTTTTAGTGTCATCACTGCTAGGTCTTGTGTGATTCTAATTGTGGCACTGCCATATTTAATTTTTTTTCTTGTTGCTCATAGTATTTTATCCTTGAGCTGGGAGTTTTGGAATTTGACTATAATATTTCTATGGGCTTTCCTCATAGGATCTCTTTCAAGTGGTGATGGGTGGATTTTTCTATTTCTACTTTCCCCTCTTGTTCTAACGATTCAGGATAACTTTCATTATTTCTTGTATTATTGTATCACGATTCTTTTTTTTGGATCATAGCTTTCAGGTAATCTGATTATTCTAATGTGTTTTCTTCTTAATCTGTTCTCTGGATCAGTTGTTTTTCCTATGAGATGTTTCACATTCTCTTCTATTTTTCATTCTTTATATTTTGTTTTATTATTTCTTGATCTCTTATAACTTCCCTGGCTTCCCTTTGCCCATGTCTGATTTCCAAGGAGTCATTTTCTTCCTAAGATTCTGGATCTCCAGGGGCAGAGCCAAGATGGCAGAGTGAAAGCAGTGACTTCCTTGAGTTCTCCCCCAAAGCCCTCCAAATACCTGTAAAAAATGGCTCTAAACAAATTCTAGAGCAGCAGAACCCACAAAAAGACAGAGTGAAACAAATTTCCAGCCTAAGACAACCTGGATAGTTGATTGGAAAGGTTTATTGCACTGGGCTAGGAGAGGAAGGCAGTTCGGCGTGAGCACACAGACAAAGACCAGGCCTCAGCGAACTTGGAGCAGGCCTCAGAGGACTGAATCACAGGCAGTTGTGACAGTTTCCAGACTTCTCAACCCACAAATGCCTAAAGACAACTTAGAAGGTTAGTAGGAAAGGTCTGTGACTGCAGTGAGAGAGAAGCTCGGTCCCAGCTTCAGTCTCAGCACAGTCCCAGGGCAGCGGCTGCTTCTGGAGCTCTCAGTCCACAGACTGAGGGGAAATCGAATGACTGATCAAAGGGGGATTGCAGGGATCTCTTTGCTGGTGCTGAGGCAGCATTCTCTTGCTTTGCTTGTGCTTAGATCAGGGTCACAGTTCTCGGTGGCAATCTTGGGACAAGGAGGAGTGCTGGTGTGGTGGAGCTTGTAGTGGCAGTGGAGAGAGAATCCTTCTCACAGTTCCAAGGCAGAAAAGAGTGCTTGTGGTCACTCATAGACCAGAGCACAGGCCAGGAAAGGAGTAAGCACCTCGCCCTTGATCATACCACCTTGGAAAAACTGAAAATTTACAGGTCTCTGGAAGTATCTCTGAAAACAGCTGCACAAAACCCCTGAAGGTTGGGACAGTACATTCTCCACACTGGAAGCAGACCCCTACCTTAACAAAGAGTTTAAAACTCAAGTAATTGGCTGGGAACATGAGCAAACTGCACAAAAAAAATCAGACCATATAATCTTTCTTTGGTGACAAAGAAGATCAAAATGTACAACCTGAAGAAGATTCTGGATCTCCTTTTCTAATTAGTTGACTTTATTTTCATAATCATTTTGTTTTTCTTGGATTGTTCCTATTTTTTTTTTTTAGTTTTTCCTCAATCTCTCTCAATTGACTTTTAAGTCTTTTTAAAGTTTTTCTATGAATTCTTTTTGAGCAGGTGACCATTTAACATTAGTCTTTGGGGTAGAAGAGGGTTTCTTTGCTTCAGTATCCTCCTCTGAAGATGAACTCCAGTCTTCTCTATTACCATAATAACTCTCTATGGTTGGATTCCTTCTCCTTTGCCTATGTATTTTTTTTTTTAATTTTTAGTAGCTCAGTTTTTATAATCACCTCTAGTCCTGGGGTATGGGGAATGGTGTCTTTGGCCTCAGATCTTCCTTCAGTTTTTCCCTCTGTCTTGGAACTGGAACCCTAACCTCTAGCTTCCTGTAAGTGCCTACAGCCAGTGGCATCCCCACCCCACTGCTTCTACACTCTCTAGGCGTGTGCTGGTTCCTTCTTGCCCCCGCCACATCTCCACAGCACAGCTGGGTCTGGCATTTCTTGTCAGCAGAGGTTCCTTCCATCTTCCTTGGCTTAATGTTATGAAACCCAAAGAGTCTAGAGGGTCCAGAGAATTTTGACAGTTGTAGTAATAGTAATAATAGCTAGCATTTCTGTAGTACTTACTATATGCCAGGCACTAAGCCGAGCATTTTGCAATTGTTATCACATTGATCCTCACAATAGCCCTGGGAAGTAGGTGCTGTTATTATTCCATATGCTAAGGGAGAGTGTAGGGATGTACCAAACTCTCTATGATCCTCAGAGAGTAGACAACCTTCAGTTTTTCAGCTCCTTTCTTTGGATTAGCTCTCCTTGTTACATGGTATGCTTAGTGTTGATTTACCCATCAGAATAGCTCCCAACCCCCACCTACCTACCCCATTATCTCTTCCCTGAATCTGCTAAATTTCACTGAGTCCTACTCACATAATTTTGACATAATAGAGCCAGCCACTCATGTGAAGTCAAGAATGCTTGACTACTAATATATATTATTATGTATAATGTTTTTTGCATAGAATCAAATATAGGTACATATATTTGTGTGTGTATATGTGTGTATATATATGCATATGTGTATATTATATATATATATATATATGCATGTATGTATGTGTGTGTGCGTGTGTGTGTATAAACACAATATCTGCTATTTAGTCATGTGCCCTCAAGCTTCTTGTAGACTGAGGCTGGTTTCTTTTCTGTTCTGGACAGAAAATCTGAGGGTCTTCCCCTCTCAAAATGATTATTTTGTGAAGTCAAACTATGCCATCCTTTGCTTCAATTCTTACCTAGACTTTAATCACTGGAAGAGTGTTGCCTCAGACAAACTAAAACCAGGGAGAGACTTCAGCTTAAAAAGGCCAGGGTCTCCCACTGCATCCAGAACCATTGCCAGTTGACCTGATGTCTTGCCACTGGATTCCAATGACTCTGGAGGAGAGAGTGAGGCTGATGACTTTACACAGCCCTGCCTCACTTAAATCCAATTCACTTGCAAGTCAAGACATCACCTTCCTGATATCATTGGTCCTCTTCAAGAACAAAGGACAAACAACAACAACAGACTTCCTAAATCAGTACATAGACTGATTTTAACCCAGAAGTTCCAAGAAAAACATAGCTCAATTATTTAGTCTACCTGTAACTACTCTTTCTGTGAAAAATCCTAAGACTATAGAAAGTATACCTATCCTAACTGATGTTTGCATCCCACTAGGGCCAAGCATTGAAAAAAATGCTCAGGAATTCTGTATCTAGGTCTCAGCTCAGATAGATCACTAAGCAGGGGAGTTGTTGTTGGAAGTAGGGACAGAGTCCAAGTTTTCCTCCACTTGCTCCTCTTGCCACTAGATTTCAACAATTTCTTAAAGTCTTATACTTCATATTAGGATTGACACTGATATCAATGAGGAGCAAATACCCATTTCTACCACCTTTCTCTTTATTCTCTTTCCCTTTTCTCTCCTCTCTTTTCCTATCTTATCTTCTCTCCCTTCTTCCCTCTCCCTCTCTCCTTTTCCCTCTAACTCTTCCCTTCCCGTCCCTTTCTTTCTTTTCTCTTTCATTTCTTTCTTTCCCTTTCCTTTCTTTTCCTTTCTCTTCCCTCCCCTTCACCTCTCATAGAATCACAGAACTTCAAAGACCATCTAGGTAGAGAATGCTAACTGAAGGGATCAGGGAAAGATCCACATAAGAGATAGTCTCCTGAGCTGACTCTTGAATAAAATAATTCTGAAAAGTTGAGATTAATAGAGAACATCTTCTAGAAATGGGGAATTGCTCATGCAGGGGCATGGGAACAGGAAGTGGAGAGTATAAATTCAAAGGACAGTTAGTAGTCTAGGTTGGCTGGAACATAGAGCTGGTGTTGCTCTGTATGAAATAAGAAATATTCATACATAAGAAATATGTATGAAATAAGATTGAGAAGGTAGGTGGGAGCTCTACTGTGAATGGCCTTAAATGCTAAAATAAGGAATATGCATTTTATCTTATGGGCAATGGGAAGCCATTGAAGGCATTTTATCAGAGAGAGACCTTGCCTCTTTGCAACTTCCATTTATTGCTTTCCAGAACAGATATAATCCCTTTTACAATTTGATAACCCTTCATAAACTTCTTTCCTCTTTTTCTACTCATGCCTTTCCTTTCTCTTCCTACTTTCTGTTAATCTATCAGCCATCATTTATTGAATCTTTACAATGTGCCAAAACCTGTGCTAGAGAACGGTGGATGATTAGAGAAAAGTCTAAGACTTTGCCTTGTAGTGACCTTCTGGTCTCCAGAGACTACACATTACAAACGTAAAGGCACCCTGGGATCAGTACCATGCCTAGAGGGATGTGAAACCCCTGGCTATCCATAGGAAATCTAGGAAAAATCAAACTGTGCTTACTTTCCCATACTATACCTTCCCAAACACCATCCTCCCCACTCCTAAAGGTAAATTTAAAACTTGTATACACAGAGGAAATCAGGTTATGATGAACAGTAAGGGCGTTCTTAAAGGGGAAAAAAAGTTCCAGACAGATAGTCTGTGGTGGAGGAAGGGGTGAGAATGAGAAGTGAGAGTGATGGGAGATTTATAGACCTCCCTGCAAAGCGTCAGGTCTTTTCCAGCACATGCTGGAAGAGTCAGCTTCTCCACGATCCAGGTTGATTCCTTGCTATTCTTGGATAACCCCCTCTCCTCCCCTTGGCCTCCCTGTCCAGCATCAGTGGCATAGGACCATTCCCACCCCACCTACTATCCTTCCTCAAAGGACAAAACCCAAGAAGATTGCCCCAATTCATCCTCCCTGAGGCAGGGAAGTCAAAAGTTCCAGCTAGTTCAGGAGTTCTTAACCGGAATCCATTTCTATGTATAGATTTCAGGGGTCCATGAACTTAGATGGGAAAACAAAGTTGTTAGTTCAGTACAAAAGATTGCTTTTGCAATCATATGTATTTTATTTTACACATTTAAAAAAATTTGAGTCCCTAGGTTTCTCTGGGCTGCCCTCGGGTTCCATGAGACAGCCACACATTAAGAACCCTTGAAGTAGAGGGAAAGCTCCCAGAAAAAAGGTCGGATCATGCCCACTATTTCTTTTATGGTGCCCGCAGCACCAAGGAAGGCTGGGTGAAATAAAGAGAGAGGTCTCAAGTTGCCAGATTCAGAACTCACAACTTAAAGAAATCGTCTCACCCCACCACCTGCACACCCCACTTATGTAACCCACTTTAGCAGGTCAGATTCCCCAGCCAGCCCTGGTTGTGGTCCAATCTGCCCCACCTGCTGAGAGCAGCCACCCTGCAGGGCTCCAGGCCAAGGGACTGAGAGGGTAGAGGGGGAGGGGGTGCAGCAGGTGGACACAGCCACAGTTTCAATTAAGCAGACAGATCTCCCTCCAATTTGGAAAAAGGAAATAGCTTTGCCTGAATGCATGTGCACATGCATAGCCTGTGGTGAAATGAGAAACTAAAAATGGTTGTGCAATGATCACATAGGAAGCTATGCTGAAACATGCCACAGGGGAAGGGAGGGGGGAGGAAGAGGGAGGAAAGGGATTAGCCCAGCTCTGTAATATACACAGGGGATTTCTGAAGAGCAGAAGTCATGGGAAAAGACCTTCCACTACGGGCAGATGAAATAAGCTTCTATTTTGGGCCAACCCAGAGGGAAGTACACATGGAGATGAAGGGCTTGCCTGGAGCTGGTATACAGAAGGATGGTCGGCGAGCATGCCCTGTGTGGTTTCCTGGCATCAGGGAGAAAGCAGATGAGAAGACTGTGAAACCCCAAGAGAATGCTAAACCCCGCTATTCAACCACCAGCTGTGTCAGTCTGAGGGAAGGATCATCTGTCAGCTCCTGGTGTCAGCCCAAGCGACATGCAGAGGGCAGCCTCCTTTGGAGAATCAAGTCAGAGACAAAGCATTCTGAAACAGGAGAGTTCAGATCCTCAAGTAAATGTGCACAGAGATATTGTGTGATAGAGTGGGAGTAAGAAGGGTTGCTTTAGACAGGCCCAAGAATCAAGTGTATATGTCCTCAATGTTTGCTTCATTAGTTGATTAATAAATCTGGAACCTATTTCTTATGGGCAATGAAATATTTAAAAATCTATCTTCTCTTGGACACAGTAAAAGATTGCCTTCCTTTATCACCTATAAAATTAGTATTTATTCCACTCTCAGTTGCTACATGATCCAAGTGGGAGGTGGCTACCTTGGCCAATGAAAACTGAGGCAAGGCTGTCACGGCCACCATGCCGACATCTTGGACCCCATCCCAGCCCTAGTCCCTCACTAGAATTGTTGGGGAGAGAATCAGAAGGGTGATGTGGCTGCAACTGATTCACGCTGCTGGATTATTTCTCTCTTTGTATTAATAACCAATTATTAAATCAGGATGAAAGTTTTTCCCCTTTTCTACTTCCTTATCCAGAAATCAGTCAGTGATTCTCTCCTTCAGCCACTCTTCTCTTTTCCCTGCCACCGAGCATGGGAATACCCTTTCAGCCTCTGGTTACTGGTGCCCTTTCTCCACCATAACCTCATGGTTACTGCTCCTACAGGAAATCTATAGCAGGGGTACTCAATTTTGGTTGTTGTTCAATTGTTTTCGTTATATATGACATTTCGTGACTCCATTTGGGGTTTTCTTGGCAAAGATACTGCAGTGGTTTGCCATTTCTTTATCCAGCTCATTTTGCAGATGAGGAAACTGAAGCAAACAAGGTTAAGTGACTTGCCCAGAGTCACTCAGCTAGTAAGTGTCTGAGGCTAGATTTGAACTCACAAAGATGACTTTCCCTGACTCCAGATCTAGCACTCTATCAACTGCGTCACCTAGTTGTTCACAATAATAATAATGATAGCTAGCATTTACATAGTACCTACTATACGCCAGGTACTGTGCTAAGTGCTTCACAAATATCTCATTTGATCCTCACAACAACCCTAGGAGGTAGGTGCTATAATTATCTCCATTTTACAACTGAAAAGACTGAAGCAAACAGAGGTTAAGTGATTTGCCTACAGTCAAGGTCTGAGGTCAGATTTCTTGGACTACAGGCTTAGCACTTTATCTACTGTGCCCTCCTGCAGCCTCATGATGGGGTTGGACTTGATCACTACAGAGGTCCCTTCCAACTCTAAATTCATGATTCTATTTTGGTTTCTAATAGAGTGTTTCTTTTTTATGAGTGACTTCTTTGGGGTATTTGCTTATTAGTGCATTTATGGGTTAGAGGGTATGTACATTTTAGTCATTTTCTCAGCTTAATCCCAAACGGCTTCCAGATTGGTTGGATAAGTACACAGCTCCTCCGACAATGTATTTGTGTGCCCATATTTCTACAACCCCTCCAAGAGTGACTAGTCCTATCCTATGTCATCTTTGTCACTTTCATGAAACCTCAAAGTTGTTTTTATTTGCCATTTCTCTTGTTGAATTGAATTCTAAAAGGAGAAACCTGACCACACCCAAATTAGCAGAAATAAAGAAATGAACACTCCCTGATGGCAATCTGAGCACAAGGAGTTCTTGCATATTTTTCCTTTTTTATTATTAGAAGAATGGAAAAAGAAAAGAGCTTAGTATTGCCTGTAGGCATTTGCTAATACAAAACCCCATAGTTATCTTTTTCCAGTCAGAAGAAAATAATTTTGCCTTTTCTTAAACTTATTTCTTTGCCCTTTGAAGCTATGACTTCCATTATTTCTAATGTTCGTGGAGTATTCCCCCATGAAATTGTCACTAACTCACTAATCTTGCTTCAGCTCAACTCATTTTAACAAAAGAGCTTTCAGTGGTAATATTGGCTTACTAAAACATAACTCTTTAAAACATATTTAAACAGAACACAAAGTTTTGAACCAGAGTTAAAAAGTGATTTTGCTACACATCTCCTTCCTTCTCTGTAGTGGAGCTATGATATTCACAAAAGCTCACAGTATTGTGTATATCTAGAGGCATAAATATAAAATTATAGCCATGGAATTAGAGAGCTGGCAACATCTGGAATTAGGAAAGGACCAGTAAATTCATTCATTCATTCATTCATTCATTTATTCCGTAAGGTTTTATTGTATTCCCCATTATGTGCCAGACACTGTACTAGGTTGTCAGCATGCCCAGTCCCTGAATGATCAGTATTACGTGGTCACCTGCACTGATGTGCCCCTAGGGTAAGGAAGTGGTGATACATAAAGTATTCTCTTGGTTGCAGCCTCAGACAGTCCTGACCAATTAATCAATCTATCAGTCAACCAGTATTTACTAAGTACCCACCATCCACACAAGTAGCTGTGAATAAAAATACAAAAGTGAGATAGTCTTGGATCTCAAAAAGCATACATTTTAGTAGGTGGATAAAATATATGCACAGGAGTATTGGCCACAGAAGAGTTTTGGTCTAAGCAGTCACAGAGAAAGTAACCATAAGTCAGTAGATTTTTATGCTCCTTCCAGTAGTAACGGTAGCATTGATCTGATTACTATTCCCAGAGCAAGAGAAAGAGGTGGAAAACAAGTTGGAGAGGGAGATACAGACAGTGGCAGATGGTAAGTTGTCCAAGTAGGGTAAGCCATGGTGTTCTGGTGGATGGCTGATGGGGTACGAAGCATAGTCTGAGTACAGCTAGAGATAATGTGTTGAGGTGAGTTTTCACTCACAAACTTCAATTAGGACATTTCATCCCTTGGGCTGAGTCCCCAAGATGAGGAGATTAAGCAAGTCTTATCATCACAGCCTCTCACACTGAGTATAGACAGACTGGCTTCTAGGCAGCAGATAGCATGGTCTAAATTCCAGATTCTAGAAGGCATGCCCACAGCCTCAGGGACACAGATGCTACATGTAGCGATGCTATCTCTCACATGTAGCATGGGGGTGTTTCTGCATGGCTCAGAGGGAAAATGAGGGGGTTGGATGAATTCCATGAATTTCCTCATATGGTTCCTTCCAGCTCTGTCATTCTATATGGTACCTCTTTTCTACTTCCTTGCACTGTGTTCTTTCTCTCTCCCTACTCCACTAACCATAACCTGTGGCTTAAAATTGCAGCTGTGAGCCCACATAGACTGGTTTCAATCTCAAAATCTGTTCTCAGAAATCCATTTGGATAATGTTCTTACACAGGGTTTTCCCTGCAAACACCAGAATTTACCTCTTTGGGTTCTTCCAGTGCCCTTGCAAACACTTTAGTTAAATAAAAACATTTCACATAGAACAAGTTAATTTAAAAGCATGGGAGAAAATAAAAACAACTTGGTCATCAAGAAAATAGTGATGGCATACCTACAAGTAAATGAATGACTTCTGGTTTCTTGCCCACTCCCTAAACAGGATTAAACAATCCCCACCTAAATCGCAATGCTAAGAGGTGAAGTCCTTTCAATTTCCAACTCTCAACACAACCTTTTTCCATGTTGTGGTCGTTTAGATCTGTGATTTCAGCTATGTAAGAAACCTGTGGTTAAGAAACTCCCTTTCCCAATACAGATTGGCAACTGTTCCACAATTTAGTCTTATAAGACTTGCCTAGAGCACTGAGTGTTTTTAATGCCTTACCCAAGGTCATACAGCTAGTGTGGAAGAGAATTTGACCCCAGATCTTTCTGAATCCAAAGCCAGCTCTCTATCTATTCCTCAACAATGGAAATGTTACCTTCTCAATATATTCTACTGGGTGGATGTTCTATGTACACAGATAATTAAGTAAGAAATTAATTTGAGGAGGGAGGCGGGAGGATCAAGGAAGGCTTCATAGAGGAAATGACACAGGATAAGCCTTGAAAAAACTAAGGATTCTAAGAGCTCCTTCTAAGGAAGGAGTGCATTCTAGGAGAAAGAGAGAAGAGGGATTTCACAATAGATAGCTTCAAAAATCTCAGTTTTGCTGATTATTTTCCCCTTTTCTACTTTTTTTTTTTGATGAGGCAATTGGGGTTAAGTGACTTGCCCAGGGTCACACAGCTAGTGAGTATCATGTGTCTGAGGCCGAATTTGAACTCAGGACCTCCTTACTCCAAGGCTGGTGCTCTATCCACTGCACCACCTAGCTGCTCACTACTTATTCTTTTTTTTTTTTTAATTATCTGTTATATGGGGTAGTTCTTGGGAAGGGTAGGAGGTGAGATATAGGAGGAAATTCAAGCAATGTAAGAGCAAAAGATAAGAGTTTTTAAAAATTAAAGAAGAGTTTGGGTAACTATTTTTCAGGTTCATTGGGGAGGAGACCCCTGTTAAAATATGGGTCAGATTAGTGGACCTCTAAGATCCTTCTAACTTTGAAATTCTTTGATTCTCTGACTTTTTCTCTAAAGTTACTTATAGCTCTAGAATTCTGAAATTAGTTCATATTATAACTGTCTCACCAAAGTTTTTATAAATCCCAAATAAATCTCAGATACTTCTAGTAGGTGGGTTTTTTTGGTACAATTTTTGATAGAAATCTATTTCCTGAGCATATTTTTTTTTCAGTATCAGATCTTATAATGAAACTGCCCAATTCAGTATGTTTCCACAAGAAGAATTTTGAAAACTCTGGAGCTCTCCAAACTTTTAATTACATCAAAGACCTTTTTTCAATATTTCAGAAGCTTTTTTGACATTTTGACAATTAGACAGCATTATTGCATTTACCCTTTTCTTTTAAGGCATGCAAAGATACAGTGATGGTAGCCAGGTAAGAAACGTTGTAAATATTATTTTGATGGTCAGTACAGTGATTTCATTTGTGTTAATTTAGGAGCTTGTCAATCTCAAAAAGTTTCTACTTTAGTCACATAGGAGTGTGTATGTTCATTTTCCATAGTGTCCCACACATCTGAACCCTATAATCCCAAACTATTATTTCTTAATTTCTACTTTAAGACAAATTTATGGATTGTGTTTGGCATCAGCCTGAGATATTTTATATATTCCTGTATATTCTGGATAAATATAGTTATATCATCCATATGACCTAAGGAAAATTTCTAGATCAATTGGTAAGTAATAAACCTTTAGAAAAAGAAGAGGTAATGAGATCTTCTGTCCAAAAAGCAAAGAAAGCATTCAATTCATACGTCCTATCTGGCATTACCAATGCTACTCTTGGCCTGGATTTCTCATTCAACACCATTGGTCAAAAACTTTTATATAAATCAATAATCTTAGTCGTTCCCAAAAAAATTAACAGAATTACTGAACCTGTCATAAATGTCAGATGGCCATCCATTCCAATTCATATATGAACAAAAAAATCCCTTCTACAGCACAGTACAAACTAATTAAGTAAATGCTAAGATGAATAAATCAATCAACAAGAATTTATTAGCCAAGCACTATATGCCAAGCACTGTTGTAGGTACTGAATGCTCAACAAGATTTCCAAGCAAATCTCTAGGGCTGGGCAAACCACTATTCTGAAGACAGCCCATTCCATTTTGGGATGACTTTGATTATTAACAAGTTTTTCCTTCTGGAAAGTCATAATCTTCCTCTCTTCAATTTTTACATGTCACTCCTAGTTCAGCCCTCTGGAGAAAAACAGAACAATGTCTTTTTCCATAGTCTCTAAGCTACACAAAGACAGCTGTGACATCTCCTCCAAATCTTCTCTTCTTGCTACTAATCATTTTCAGTTCCTTCAACCAATCCTACCAAGGCACAGTCTTAAAGTCCTTCATAATCTTAGTCATTCTCCTTTGGACCCTTTCTAACTTACCAACATCTTTTCTAAAATGTGACACCTGGAACTGAACACACACCCAAATGTTGGAGCACCTATTAGGTGCTTAGTAAATGCTTGTTGCTTCCTGGCTACAATGACCCTCAAGGATAGAGAACAATGAAATGATCACCTTTGTAGTCTTTACATCGTGCACCTGTCAATACAGCTTGAGATTTCATTAGCCTTTGTGGCTGCCATATTACCCCATTAACTCATAGAGTTCTGTATCAGTTCTAGGTACCAAGTTTGATAGTAGAAATTAATTTTCCATAATCTACATGGAATTCAACTATACTGTCATCCTATTTTGGAACCAGAAGCCCAGAGTTTGAAGGAAACTTGATCACCCCTGGGTTTGATATTTATTCCATTTCCTTCCTCATGTCACCTAACATCTTTTCATTGACACTATAAAGAAATTATCTATTGAGATTGCCATCTCTTGTCCTTAAGGTGTGTATGGTCAATTGGGCTCTAAAGGTCACTGGACTATCAGTGACATAGTTGTCAGGAAAATCAGGGGACATAGGTGACTTTGGGCAAGTCACTTGGATAAGTCTGGACTTCAGCTTACTGATTATCACAATGAGGTTTTATTGGATTTTCCCCAAGGCCCTCTCTTGTTCAAAAGAAAAGTCACTTGGATAAGTTGGGCCTCAGTTTCCTGATTATCAAAATAAGCAGGTTTTATTAGATAATCCACAAGGCCTTCACTTGTTCAAAAATGTTAAATTCAACTCAATTCTGTTCTGTTATAGTTACAACTAGTTTACTTTGTAGAATGTCTATGGATTTTCTAAGCACATGAATAATTCTTTCCTTCTGGCTTTCTTTCTTCCCTAATATCCTTCAAGTCTGAAAGTCCTACCTTCTGCAAAAAGACTTTCTTATCCTCCTTTACCTACCCCTGTATACATCTTGTTTGTACCAAGTTGTTTGTATGACATCTCACCCATTAGAATGTGAGCTCCTTGTGAGCAGGGGCTGTCGTTTATCTTTCTTTGTATCCCTAGTGCTTAATACAGTACCCAACACATAGTAGGTACAGTAAATCCTCAGCATTGGCACGTATGTTTAACTTTTGACATTTCAAGTTTTCATATGATTTTATTAGTAACCTCATGTTCACTTTCAAGTTGACACCTACTCACATTTGTGGCTCTACACAGTAGAAAGGAAAAAAAGAGAGGCAAGAAGCATACAAGTTTGTGGAGCAGCTGGTATCCTACTAGGGTAGCTTGGCATAATCAACTAGCTGGCTGGAGACATCAAGGCTGCCAATCCCATCATCCACCACAGCCTTAAAGTTAAACACCAACTTGCCTCTGCTATACTCCCATACTCCAAGACCATTAAGGATCTAAATCTTTTTGTTTGCTCATTCTGTCATGTCTGAGTCTTCCTAACCCCATTTGGGGTTTTCTTGGAAGAGATACTGGAGTGGTTTGCCATTTCCTTCTCCAGTTCATTTTACAGATGAGGAAACTGAAGTAGACAGGGTTAAGTGACTTGCTCAAGATCACACAGCTAGTCAGTGTCTAAGGTTAGATTTGTACTCAGAAAATGAGTCTTCCTGACTCTAAGTCTGGCACTGTATCCACTGTGCCACCCAGCTACCCTTTGCTGGTGGATTACTTCAAGCAATGTATCCTTCATGATCTCCAGTGCCTTCCAGCTGTGAAGAACAGAATGTCAGAGGTGATGTTGAGACCTCATCTTCTGATAACGGTGACTAAAGTCCCAGAAACCTCCTCCCTTGGTTTTCAGAGGGCAACCAAGGGAGAGAGGCTTACAGTAGAATAGTACACAGTACAACACCCTCAGATTGCCATTTGACACAGTTAGGTTAAAAAATGTTTTAGCTTTAAGAATTTTATTTATTATACAGTATTTATGGTACTATAGATTTCATGTGTTATGAAAAGTGAATATTGTCTGAAATAATGGTTATTTAATTGAGATGTTAGCACAAAAAATCAAAGAATTCTAGAGAATTACCAGCTAGAAAAAATGTTTTGCATGTTACCAGTTTTACTTTGTGTACTGCATTTTATGGATTATTTCATGATTATTGCATTAGCAAAATTGCATATTATCAGAAACAATATTTTGGAATAAAGAACTCTATGTAGAAAAGTATATTTTCAGCAATCTCTAGTGAAAGATTACAGTATTTTGATGGTCATGGGAAACTAATCTCCTATTTCCCATAGCTTCAGCATGTCAACATTTACATTTTTTACTTTCACAGTTTTCTACGAGGGCTACCCCGGCAAAAATTGAGGATTGGCTGTATCTAATAAATGTTAGTTAACTGACTGACTCTCTGAGAAATAGTCAAAATACTTTAAGTGTTCCATGGACTTCTTTAAGCATTGAGAAAAATGATTAAATGCTAGATTTTGCTTCAGAAAGCAAAAATTCACCTATTACCCCTTGTTCAAAAAACTTTCAATGGTTCATAAATACCTGTTGTTATTTTCAAAGAGGACCAATGACATCAGAGTGGCATCTTGACTGGTGCATGAATTGGGTTAAAGTGAGGCAGAGTTGCACAAAGTCATCAGCTTCACTCTCTCTTCCTGAGTCATTGAAGTCCAATGACAGGAGAGAAGTCAAGACAATTGGTGATGGCCCAGGATGCAGTGGATGGCATCTTTGATGTCTGACCAAGCTCTAAGCACACCACAGAGCCTGTTTCAGCTGCCTTCGTGGCCATTGGAACAAATTGTTCTCATCTGCATATTCTGCTGGGGAGGGGACTCTTCACATGCTTCAGATAGACACCCCCCAACTCACCTATCAATTCCTTTCAACTTGGTTTAGCCCATCTGCAGAGATAGTTTACTGGGGTGTGGCTACTGTACATGCTGCAGTTTTTTGGAGTCACAGGTGAGAGCTAGGTGAATCGGGTGGACACCAAAGGTGGATGAGCAGCCTTGAAAAGGACTCAACAAGCCCTCACCCCAGAGTTCCTGGTCCTCCTGAATACCCTATACACCCCCATTGATACCTACAGGCTAAAGAGAGGGCTAGACAGATAGGCATGGGAAGGACCAGAGCTGAGATAGAGAGCCAGAGGGAAGCTGGTATGAGATAGGAGGGAAGCCTGTCCTGTCCATCAGCTCCACACTGCACCAAGGGCATCAATCCTGAGGGAAGCCATGGAGTGGTAGAGATGGGTTGGGTGGGGCAGTGGCAAGTTCTTGGGCAAAGATGGGAACTACAGAGACAAAGCCTACAGCAGGGGAGTGGCAGTGGTTGAGCAAGAGAAAATTTTTTGGATAAGCAGAGTGATTTCTCAGCCAGCATCCTGAACATCAAGGAGGAGTTCCCAGAGAAGAGTAAGTTTCTAAACCAAGCCTTCTGGAACAAGGAAAACATCCAGGACTAAGGAGGAGCCAGAGTCAAAGAGTAGCAAGGGTCAGAGCAAACCTTGACCTTGCTCATCACCGGTACCATAATAACGCGGACTGTGAAGGTCCAGGAGAGAGGCTCTTTAACAATTGCCTGTGCTTTTGG
Organism: Vombatus ursinus; assembly: GCF_900497805.2. Lineage (NCBI taxonomy): Eukaryota > Metazoa > Chordata > Mammalia > Diprotodontia > Vombatidae > Vombatus > Vombatus ursinus. Next base: position 23,143,691 of record NW_020940355.1, read on the forward strand.
AGGGTCCTCAGCTCTAGAGTAATTCTGTAATTCTGAAGGACTGTACAGATCCCTAGGGGAGGTGGGGATAACTGGAGGGGCAAGCTGGACTCCCTAACAACCTGAGAACGTTCCCCTTGTGAAGGGAATGTTGGAGGGGCTTAATCCTAAAATAGCAGCATAAGTCTGTAAGACTGTTTAATTCCCCAGTGGAGGTAGAAGCCCACAAGAAACAGAAGAACTGTTTTAACTGTTTCTGGGTTCAGCGACAAGTCTTTGCATTTTCTGTTGGATGACATAAAGCCTGTCCTTTATTCAAGGGTTTGTGAGTCTGAATGCACGCAAGGGAGATGAGGATCCTTTCCCCATATTTGTGGAGACCTAAGTGTTTGTGTTTCTGTGGAAAACCCTATGTCATGGCAGAAGCCTGAGAAATTAAATTTGAGAAGGCCCTGAGATCCCTTTAAAACCAGTGCCTTATGCCCTAGGCCAAGGGTTGGCAAACTACAGCTAAAGGCCAAATCTGCTCTCATCTACAGCCTTTTTGTATAGCCTATGAACTTACAGTGGTTTTTACATTTTTTAATATGATAAAACTTTCTTTAAAAATTTAAAAATCATTCTTGCTTACTAGCTGTAAAAAACAGGCGTGCCGGCCCAATTTGGCCTGTGGTTTGCCAACCCCTGTAAGCTGTGGGGTTACATTAGAAAAATAAAACCTCACTCTTGCTATTTATATTGCTAGGTTGTTTTTTTCCCTTAATGTGTATGGCTTTTGTCTTCAACTAGAATGTATTTCTTTGAGGACCAAGGGTCATTTTCCCCATCTTTGTACCTGCAGTTTCTTAAGCATATTACATTGTCAATAATTATTTGCTATGATTGTTGAAGACATCAATTACTGCTTCCTTTGGAGATGCTGATTTTCCCCAACAGAAGAATTATTTGGTAATACCTAGATTGATTCTTTCCTTGCTAACGTATGGTTTTAGCCTGTTGACATGTTTCTTGGAAACCATTGTGAGATTATTGATTAATCAATCAAACAGCAAGTGTTTATGTCATTCATACTATGTGCTGGGCATTGAGGTTATAAAGACAGAACCTAAGCAGTCCTTGTACCCAAGGAGCTTATGTTCTTTTAGTGTATAAACAAGTATATAAAAATATATGCAAAATGAGATGGTATAGAAAGAAAAGAGAAGGTCTAAGGCAGAGTGTTGGTGAGTTAGTGAGTGCAGTTAGTGAGAGTGATCTGGCTGATGAAACAGTGAAAGAGACTAAGAAAGAATGGCTAGACAGATAAGAAGAAAACCCAGATAGGGCAGTGTCAGAAAGGAGAGAATACCTTAAAGGAGAAGGTGTTGTTGGTGGTGTTGTTGTTGTTCAGTTTTGCCTGACTCTTCATGACCTTGTGGACCACACGTCCATGGGGTTTTCTTGGCAAAGATACTGAAGTGGTTTGCCATTTCCTTCTCTAGAAGATTAAGGCAAACAGAGGTTAAGTGACTTACCCAGGGTCACACAGCTAGTAAGTGTCGGAGGCCAGATTTGAATTCAAGTCTTCCTGATTCCAGGCCCAATGCTCTATCCACTGAGCCACCTAGCTTCCTACAAAGAAAAAGCTAATCAGTATGGAATGCAACAATGAAGTAAAAAAAGAATGAGAATTAAAAAAAGGTCATCTGATTTGGCCATTAAGATATCACTAATAACTTTGAAGAAAGCAGTTTCAGTTTAGTGATGAGGTTGGAAGCCAGGCTGAAAAGGGTTAAGAAATGAGTGAGAGAGGTAGTGGCAAGGAGTATAGATAGCTTTGGGGGAAGTGGGGTTGAGAAAAGGAGAGATAGAGGATATAGCACTTCTAGGCATTCTGAAATGTACCTTTGACCAAGCAGAAAAGTTATCATTTTATCTTCTACTTTAAAATTTCCAAATTACTTATATCTTTCTCATATTTTTTTCACTGTGACCTTGCACATGACTGGTACCATAATAATGTGGACTGTGAAGGTCCAGGAGAAAGGCTCTTTAATAATTGCCTGTGCTTATGGCGGGTCCCCAGCTCTAGAGTAATGCTGTGATTTTGAGGGACTATACAGATCCCTAGGAGAGGTGGGGATAACTGGAGGGGCAGGTTATCTTTTCTCCATAAAATTTAATAGATAATCTTGTATTGATATTCTGTGCTCTTCAGGTTTCCTTTCTGGAGCCTCTTTGACTAAATTCAATGGGCTTATCTCCTTCCATACATTATTCCAAATGCCAAGAAGGCAATGGATTCACTGGAGGGCCTGTTTATATGCAAACAATAAAGAATAACTTAATACCTGAGATCTGTATAGCCCTTTACAGTTTTCAAAAGTGCTTTCAGCCACAGCATCTCATTTGATTCTTGCAACAATTTTATGAGATGAATGTGGTAACTCATCATCCCAGTAATTATAATGATTACTGTAAGTCTTAATCATTCCCTCCAGACCTGCATTAAATCCTTCTACTAGTTCATTGCATTGTGGGTGATATTTTTACATATTTAACTATACTTTCTATAGATATTATATCACTTCTGAAAAAAATGATTCATAGCTTTGTCTGTAGGGGATTTCTGGAGATATCCCTGATTGGGAGAGAGCTGGGGGGGGGGGGCAGGGTGGGGAGGGAGAAGAATGTACTCAGTAAAACCTTGGTTTAGAATAACCACATTCATGTCCTTTACTAGGACACTGACACAAACCAACACTGTCCCTTCTTATCATTTTGTTGTATAATCTGTTACATCTCCACTAAAGTCCTAGCCCAGGGGTGGAGAACCTGAGGCCACAAGGTCACATGTAGCCCTCTAGGTCCTCAAGTGCAATCCTTTGACTGAATCCAGACTTCAAAGGGCCACACTTGAGGACCTAGAGAGCCACATGTGGCTTCGAGGCCACAGGTTCCACACCCCTGTCCTAGCCTAATGTCTCCTCTTGGTGTAGAAGTGACTGTGGGTTCTCAAATTTAACTCAATTAAATTCAACCAATACATATGAAGCACCTACTATATGAAAGGTATATCTGCAGCTAATGGGAGAGGACACGGCTGATGAACCAGCAAAAAGAGGCCCAGGAGTGTCCAGAAAGGTAGGAGAACTGAGATAGAGCAATGTTAGGCAGAAGAAGAGTATCCAAGAAGAGCGGTTAACCATCAGAAGAGGAGCAAAGAAGAATGAGAATTAATTAAGACCATCAAATTTGGCAAGTAAGATATCACTGGTAACTTTGAAGGGAGTAGTTTGAGTCGAGCACTTGGTATTCAAATGCAACACTGGAAAACAGACACTATGGGACACATACATAGATAAATAAATCCACAGTCATTTGAAGAGGGAGGCAAGGCTAACAACTGTGGAGATCAGGAAAGGCTTCCTCTAGATCCTAGAGTCTAGAAGGCAGAACATTGAATCCTGAGAGAAACTAAGGTCAGGGGGGACTACACTCCAACCATGAAGTTGATGGTTGTCCTTCATTCTTGAAGACAATCAAAATGACGTCACTCTGTTTGAGTCAAGTTACAGTGTGTTTAACTGTACCTGATCAGATCAACATGAGCTCGGAATGCTGTACCACAGGTCGGGCACAAATAGTCCATGTGAACATTTGGGGCGGATTCTCTAAATCTGCACATCTCATGTTTCTTTTGAGCTACTATAATTCTGCTTTGCTCATAGAGCATAAGACCTTCTCTGATAAAGGCACGCCATGCTGGGAGTGTCTCACATGTCACGCAATCAATTCCAAAGTTCTTGCCTCCAAATCATAGAATATTGCTTGAACAAAGGCACGAAGGTAGGAGATAATAACAACAATAATAACAATAATGATGATAACTAAAATTTAGATGGTGCTTTAAGGTCTCCAAAACACTTTGTAGATATTATATCATTTTGAGATGGAATGCCTAGCTAGCAAGTTAGTTCAATCTCAGTGTGAAGCACATGAAGAGGAGTAATATAAAATAAATCAGGAAAAGCAGGTTGTAGTAGCTTAGAGTTAGGGCATAACCTAAACTCTATCAGATCTGAATAAACTATAAAGGGTTTGGTTCTTGGCCCGGTAAGGGTGTGTATGTCTGTTACCCAAGTTAATTTTGGAGAAGTTGATCTCCAGAAATCTGGCTGCCAGGTTATGAATGAATATCTTTTGGCCTCTGCAACTCATGAAGCTATATATTAAAGCATGGAGAAACTGATATGTCATAGCGATAACTATGGTGGGTAACTTGGATTCTGTCCCAGGCTGGGAGATTTAGAAGGCTCCTACAGTATCATGCCAAAGGTGCTTCTTCCTATGCCCACTCACTCCATTCCATAGTGACAGCAGCAGAAACCTGATCCTCCTTCAGCAGCTTAGGCAACGTTATGATATTCCAGGACATAATTCTTCTACCAGCAGTCGCTCCCTCGGCAGACTTCCCCATTCCCAACCAAAACCGCGAGCTCCAGGTGCAAATAGCTGGTTTATGACCATGTGAGCTGTGTCAGTGGAAGGAGTAACTGTGGATCTTTGACATACTGAAGTAATCTGTCACAAGCTTGGGAAATCGCCTAGAACTTCCAAGCCTCAATTGTGTCATCTCTTCTAATAATGGGTAAAAGTCCTAGGATCACTTGAATCTGGCCCTTGTCTTTCCCCACCTGTGGTGTGTTTCACAGAATGTATAAGAAGTACTCCATCAACTGCTGTGTCATCCCAGACCGGTAGAAATTCATCAACAGCTGTGTTCTGGGCTTGCTAATCCCTAGATAACATGCATGAGGGAAATCGTGAACAAATTCTAGCAACTGTAACCTATATTTTGAAGGGCCAATCCTTGTTTATGGAGTTCCCAAGAACCTATTCAATTTCTGAATATCCATAAATACACAAAAAGCCATTTTCCCATGAAATTTGTTCCCTTTCTTTTTTGGTAAAGGGGATCTCTTGTAGGAGAGCAGTTTCTCCTATTGGTTTTAATGCTAGATATTGAAAGATTTCTTATTAAAGCTGGTCAAATTCTCTCTGATAATGAAACTTTACAGGGTGTCCCAAAAGTATTAGTGCAGCTTTAAGTTCTGAAAGTTTAAATTAATCAAGCTTAAATTAATTTAATCTATGAAAGCTTAAAACTGCACTGAGACTTTTGGGATGTTCTGTATACTGAGAGAATTCATTTTCCCAGAAGATTGTAGGAATCTGTTCCTTCAAATCTTAGTCATTGCCATGGAATGTTTTCCCTTACTTTAAGAAAGAGCTATTCCTTTTATTAGGTTCACCTTAATTTCACTTAGATTGGCAGAGAAATGAGGGTCATTAGATGAAGAACCATAAACTCTCCACTTTGGGCATCTAATTCTTGCAACCCCATCTCCTTACCGTGGCCTTGGATTAGCAGAAAAGATCAGTTTTTTTTCTCACAACATTTGTCTTCATACTTGTGGAGAGACAATACTATTTGAAAGTCTATCACACTCACTTAGATTCATAGAATGTCAGAAGCATAGTGGATCTTAGATGTCATCTGATGTGACTGAGTCATTTTACAGATGCTCTCCTTGACCTCCTCTTCATTCACATAAAATATCAGAGTTTTATTTATTTATTTATTTTTTTGGTGAGGCAATCGGGGTTAAGTGACTTGCCCAAGGTCACACAGCTAGTACGTGTCAAGTGTTTCGTCTGAGGCAGGATTTGAACTCAGGTCTTCCTGACTTCAGGGCCAGTGCTCTATCCACTGCGCCACCTAGCTGCCCCTGGGGTTTTCAAATGGTTGGTTCCCTAGACCCTGGTTTTCTTACTGCTTTGCTGGTATATGATCAGTAGGAAGATTCCTAGCAAATGACTGAAAGGGAGTTTATTTCTAAACCTAGCTTTCCAACATCACCTCAAAACAGCAAGAAATGCATCAAATAAAGTAAAAGGAAAATAACAAAAACAGGAGGGGAAAGGAAAGAACTCATCATTAGGAAAACCTCATAGAAAACCTAGGATCCTAGGGGAAAAAACAAGTAAATGACCAAAACTCAATATAAGAATAAATATTATGCCTGTTGATTATATGATTGATTGAGTAGTTCTTTAGGAACCATTACTAACTCACAAACTTGCTTCAAACCTAACCTACTTTCTAGAAAGAGATTTCTGTGACAATACCAGTTTAAGACAATAACACTTTTTTTCAAAGTATTCTCCTCAGAAAGCTCACTATTCACAGCATAAATTGAATTTTCATAATTATCAAGAAGAAACAAACCAAACTTTGATCAATATAATCAGTCAATAATAAAATTCCCTAAAGTAACATTTTTAATACCTATAAGGTACCAATAATGGATATGGAACTCTGAGCATCACATACGATGAGAGGCACGTAGCTTGAGCTTAGGTCTGTGAACCTCACAGAAACCCATGAACTTCATGAACCCCAATCTGAAGACAGAGTCTGGTCTAAGAAAGAGACAAACAAAATCAGGGTGCATGTGTCCACGGAATTACTCTTTTTCTTAACTTTTTTTGGGGGGAGAGCAAGACAATTGGGGTTAAGTGACTTGCCTAGGGTCACACAGCTAGTTGTGTCAAGTGTCTGAGGCCAGATTTGAACTCAAGTCCTCCCGACTCCACTGTGCCACCTAGCTGCCCCTGACGATAACTCTTTAAGATCACACTTAAACAGAGATAGCAAGGCCTTTCAGCCAAAAATAGAAAGTGGTGTCACCGCTCCGAAGATTTGAGTATATGCCACTGTAGGACAGGAAGGTCCATTGAACTAACAGATTTTAGCCATCACATTTTGCTTTAGTTTGATGTATCTCAATCAACTGGTGACATCACACTGAAAAATAATAAAGTCTGCACTACAACATACTTCTCCCGTATTTATTCACTATCATTTATGTTTGTTTACGCCTTTGTACTTCTAAATTAACTAGGCCGTATATAAAGCTTATACCTATTTATGAAGGCCTCCCCATCTCCCACCCCCATTCCCCCCATCTCTCTCTATCTATCTATCTGTCTCTGTGTCTCTGTCTCTGTGTCTGTGTCTGTGTCTGTCTCTGTCTCTGTCTCTCTCTCTCACACACACACACACACACACACACACACACACATAGTCACTGTCACTATAATTGTAGACAAGGCCATTAACAAAATGTCCTGATGATCATAAGCAACAGATGTCTCAAAGACAATATGACCATCTACCTTCAAGGGCCTTTGCAATCTCCTCATCAAGTTTTTATCTTTGCCCATCAGTTTCTAGAGCCCCTTGGTAACCTCATTCTGCGACTTCTGCTTTCCCTAGTCAGATGTCCACTATAACAACTATCTTCAATTTTACCCCACCCTACTGCCAACTAGCAACTCCATTTGAGATTCCCCGTTGCAGCACTGGTCTGTACTAGTGTCTCAGACATTGCTGACTTGCTTAAAACGAAACCCTTTCAACTCAACTAGCCTACTCAATACAAATGGAAAATCTGACTCAACCAATCCACCCACCCACCAACCAACCAACCAACCTTTATTAAATACTTACTATGTGCTAAGAGCTGGGGATAGAAATGTATGGGATGAAACAATCCTTATTCACAAGAAGCTTACATGCCCACCAAAGTTTATCAGAGGTAGTGTTGTATATTTCAAAGAGAACTGGATGTGGAGTGAGAAGATCTAAGTTCAAGCTCAGCTACTAATGAACTATGTATCCCTTCTGAACTTCTCAGAGCCTATAAAACAAAGAAGATGAATTAGGTGATCTCTAAGGTCTCTTGTAACTCTGAACTATGATTCTATGCTGGTGTATGCCTTAAATAAGAATACAGGATTATATATATTTTTAAATTTTATTTATTTTATTTTTAATTTAAATATTAAATGAACATTTCCATAACAAAGCAGAATTTTAAAAAGATAATTGCACATGAAACTACAAATCAGTTTTTAATACCACATAAAGAGATTGCAGTTCTGATTCAGTTCATCCCAAAGGTCTCAGCCAAAAGCCCCTTAACAGTCTTGAGAAGAGGAGGCAAGGAGGAAAGTTTAAATACAAGTAATCTATCCAATTGGCAAAATAAAACCAGATAATAATAGCTAGCATTTCCATAAAGCTTTCAGGTTTGCAAAGCTCTTTACATATATTATCACATTTGACTCTTATAATTCTACAAGGTAGGTGTTATTTATCATACCTATTTTATAGATGAATGTACAGATAAATGAACTCAACTCTGTGCTCTTTGGCATTCAAGGGCCTACCTCACACTGCAAATCTCAGACCTCAGACCAGTTGCAACACATTGGAAAAGTCCCAGAGAAGAGACACAGAAATGTGTGCATTTATTTAAAGCTTGATGCTAAGCAGCACTCTGCATTTTGTAATTATCTGTTGCAGCTTATAAGTTGTTAGCCATGGCAGATTGGTTTTGAGGAGATGGAAAAACAAATTGGATTCACTACACCTTATGGTATATCCATCTGATGGTCTAATACAAAGGAACTAGTAATGCAATGCAGTCACAGAAAAGGCATAGGTGCCAATTTATTTTACTCCAGTAGAAAGAAGGAACGAAAGAAGGAAGGAAGGAAGGAATGAAGGAAGGAAGGAAGGAAGGAAGGAAGGAAGGAAGGAAGGAAGGAATTATTAAATTCCTATCATGTTCAACATACTGTGCTATCTCCTATCTCCTCACAACAAGCCTGAGAGATAGGTGCTATTATTATGTTCATTTTACAGATGAGGAATTTGAGGCAGACAGAGATTAAGTGACTTGCCCTGGATCACAGAGTTGTTGTCTGAGGCCAGATTTGCTAGCATCTGCCTGACTCCAGGTCCAGCCCTCTATCCACTGCACTACCTGGTTGCCTGTAGGCTGGGTACATGACAACCTTAAATGTGGTAAATGCTCCGAGTTGGTCTTTATTAGTGGATGTGCTTCTTGAAAGATCTGGTAGCCTTGTTGGTCAGTCATTTTAGTATGTCTGATCCCTTGTGATCCTATTTGGGGTTTTCCTGGCAAAGATGCTGAAGGGATTTGCCATTTCCTTCTCCAGCTCATTTTACAGATTAAGGAACTGAGGCAAACAGGGTTCAGTGACTTGCCCAAGGTCACACTAATAAGTTCTGAGGCCACATTTGAACTTCAGAAGATGCGTCTTCCTGACTCCAGGCCTACAGCTCTATTCGCTGTGCCACCCAGCTGCTTCCCTCTGACATCCTACCTGGGATTAACTAAGGTCCCATTAGTGAGTGAGGCCACCCACTAAAATAATTAAATCCTCATTATCTGTGGTAAACACATGTAGATAGCAAGGAAATTACCATTTCCTCATCCCAGATTACAGTACTGAGATATAGAGAGAAAAGGTTTTTTTTGAAGCAGAAAATCAATATTAAAGGTTATCTACCCTCTAGCAAATGGAAAGAAGCTTTGTTTGTTCTTCTAATCAGTACTCTTCACCTTCTGTTCCTAGAAGGAAGCCCAATTTAACAGACTTTATTCCCTTTTAAATAACTCTCAGGATAGCTTAGACTCAGTCTTCATCCTTTCATCAGAAGGTCCAGAGGGCCCATAACTATAAAGTTCAATAGGGTTTTTGTGTTTATTTGCTCCTCCCATAACAAGAAGATATCTTCCAAAAGCAGCTAGTGAAAAGTCCTAAGTAGGTCCTTCAGCAGGCCATGGGAAAATTCAAAACTTCTCCTGAATCTCAGAGATTTATTTTAGGGTCACTCATTGGGAGATAGAAAGCATGAGGCCTAGTCGAATAATAGAATTTGAGAGCTAGAAGGTACCTCAGTAGCCACCTAGGTGAACCCATGAACAAAAGAATCCCTACTACAACATACCAGAAAAAATAGCTGCCCAGTCTTAACTTAGAGATCTCTAAACAGAGGGAACCCACTACTACTCCAGATGCCCATTCTACCTTTTGATGGCTTTGATTGTTAAGAAGGGTTTTGTTTGTTTGTTTGCTTATTTGTTTTTGATTCCCTTATAGCAATTCTGTTTGCAATGCCTGTTTGCATTGCTTCTGGTTTTCTCCTCTGAATCCAAACTTAGTAATTCTAAGCCCATGTATTCCAACATAAGATTCTTTTTTTTCCATTCAGCATTTTTCAGACCAAAGTCTGTCCCAAAATTTCAACTACAAGAGGAAAAAGCGGCCAACCCTGCTTCCAGGACCACCTTGATGGGGGTCAAATGGAATTAAGAATATTTTTACTTCTACAGTCAAGAAATAGAAAGTACTCATGGGGGGAAGGGGTGCTGAACAACTCAGGGAGAAATAACTCTGTGTGCTCAGAGAGGTTCTCTGTGAACATAAATAAAACCAGACTGTGCCTTCAGCTGGACAACAGCTTGACAAGCATTAAGAGTGAGGTGTGGATGGAAAATAACCCTAACTGTACTCAAAGTACCAAGTGTACAAGAACAAAGTGGCTACACACAGGCTGTACCAGGAACTGGCTTTCAGCCAAAGTGTTTACTCCCAGACCATCTCTTGATGATGGCCAGAACAAAATCATACCACTGAGGGATGGGTAAGGGATCCTGTGTCATCACGATTCATTAACTCATTTGGTCGTTTTGTACTCAAACTCCCTGGGATGATGAGGCATCATGGCTCTTTGGAATAATCACCGAATACAAAATAAAAGAGCTAAGTCAGCTTGGGCTCCAAATGTACTCTGCAGTGTCAGGTTCAGAGTGGCTCATTTAGAAGAGGCCATGGGACTTGTCACTTCCTGGCCTAAGGCACACTGTAACAGGAAACCGTATGCAAGCTTTCATCTGGATGCAAAAACCACAATGAGGAGCAAGCACAGAAGTCACAGCGCTGAGTACCTGAGGTAGGAAAAAAAAACAATTAAACTTGAAGGTTTCTTAAAGAGAGATACCTGAACTACATTAATAAGTCAGGTTCTGGGAAGGAAGATGATCTGAAGTATCCATCAGGATTATAAAGAGGGAATAAAAAGAAAGAAAGAAATGGTTAAAAAAACAAACAAACAAACAAACAAAAAAACAACCCTGTGACCTCGGTTTGCACTGGAACAAGAGAAGAAGGGCAGAGAAGTAGCATCGGACCATTCCAATTATAGATTAATAGTGATGATTTCATTCCTTTTGTTTCCCCTCCTGTTTGTTTGTATGTCTGTTTTTAAAGATGGGTAAAAGGGTATCAGACGGGGCAGTTAGGTGGCATAGTGGATAGGCAGGGTCTGGAATGAGGAAAACTCATCTTCCTGAGTTCAAATCTGGCCTTAGACACTTACTAGCTGTGTGACCATTGGCAAGTCACTTAATCTTGTTTGCCTCAGTTTCCTTAGCTGTAAAATGATCTGTAGAAGGAAATGGCAAACCCTTCCAGCATCTCTGCCAAGAAAACACCTAATTGGGTCACAAAGAGTCAGACATGATCAAAATGACCAAACAACAACACAAAAGGGACATTTACGTGAGGAAACTTTATAATAGTATATGATAAAGAGAAAAGCATGCCTAAAATTTATAATCATGAAAGTAGTGGCATGAACTTATTCATAACACAAAGAAGGGTAGCAGAATGTGGATTAGAAAGCAAATAAAACATATTTTGCTTTCAAGAAACATATTTGTAACATTAAGATTCACACATTGTTAAAATGAAGGGCTGGAGAATAATCAGATGAATCCACAAACAGAGATGGCAAATCATGATCTCATACAAGGCAATGGTAAAAATTAGCCTAGTTAAAAGAGATAAGCCAAGAAACTACATTATGCTCAAAAGCATCATAGACAATGAAAAATAACAATAAACATATATGCATCAAATGGCACAGCATCGAAATACTTAAAGGAAATCTAATGGAAGTAGAGGGAAAAGTAGTAAAAAATAATGATGATGATGATGATTGTTGGGGACTGTGATATGACTCCTTTCAGACTTAGATAAATATAACAGAAGGACAAACAAAAAAGAAGAAAGGAACCTGAATAAAATTTCAGAAGAGGAAGGGAATAAACATTTATGTGACAAGAACTATGCTAAGCGCTTTCACAAATATTTCATTGGATCCTCAAAACAACCTTGCTAGATAGATGCTATTATTCCCATTTTACAGTTGAGGAAACTGAGGCAAACAGATGTTCAATGATTTGCCCAGGGTCATGCAACTAGCTAGTGTCTGAGGATGGATTTCAATTCAGATATTTCTGCCTCTAGGCCCAATGCACTCTATAGGAAGAGTTAGAAATGGTTAACCTCTGGTAATTATAGAATGAGAATAATAAGTAGTAGACATATTTCTCAGCTTTGCACGTTTCTATTACAAAAATTGACAGTGTGCTAGGGCGTAAAGAACTTGTAAATAAATAGAGAAAAACTGAAATATTAAGCATTCATATATATTATTCATCACAAAGCAATAAAAATTATAATCAATAAACATATATGAAGAAAAGATGAAGACATAAAGGGAGACTAGATAATTTAATCCTAAAGAATGCGCAGGTCAAAGAACAAATCATAGAAACAATAAATTATTTTAATCAAAGAAAATGACAACAATGAAATCAAATAACAAAACTTTTGGGATGTAGCCAAAGCAATCCTTAAGGAAAAATGTATATCTCTTAATACTTTCATCAACAATGGGAAGAAAAAACAGTCAATTAATTGGGCATGCAACTAAAAGAACTAGAAAAATAACAAATAAAAAACCTAAATAAACCCAAAAATAAAAATTATGAAGATAAAAAATATGAGATCAACCAAATTGAAAGCACAAAAATTGAATTGGTACATAAAACTAGGAGCCACTTTTTTTTAAGAGACAAATAAAATGGCAACCTTTAGCTAATTTTATTTTAAAAGAGATAGGAAAATAAGTTGTTATAAACTGTTCTGCACATTATATGCCAAAAAAGATCATTTAAATGAAATGGGTGGATGCTCACAAAAATTTAAATGCTCACACTAATAGAATTATAAATAGAGAATTTTAAAAACCCAATGTAATATCAGGAAAATAACCTCTGAAGAGTTTTGCCTTCAATCCAGCATGGCAGATGAAAGTCCTTCTGTGCCCAAAACTTTACAATCCTTAGCAACGTTCTCTAGATTCCTTCTAGAATTATCATTTGTCCTCATAGCCAATGGCAGAAAAGGGTGGCAAACATTCATTTTGGTGGATAAACGTCTGAGCAAGATAGCCTACGTTTCTGCCTCTAGCTGGGAAGCATTGAACTCCTAGTAGCAACTATGAGAATCCAAAATCAAGATACAAGTCACACAATAGGGTCCAAATGGTCTTAGGGTCTTAGTCATTCATGAAGAGGTGCCAGCAAGATAAACCAGAATGCAAATGCCTTCTGGGAGGTCCCTGAAACAAATCTATTGTTTTTTAATGTCTAAGAGTTATTAATGAAAGGCTTTGAAGGAAATGTTAGTCAGTCAATAAACATTTATTAAATGTCTACTGTGTGCCAGGCACCATGCTAAGTGATACAAAGAAAGGCAAAAGACAGGCCCTGTCCTTCAAGTAGCTCACGGTCTAATGGGGAAGACGATATGCGAACAACTGTGTACAAGCGAGCTATGTGCAGTATAAACTGGAAATAGTCAAGAGAGGGAAGGCATTAGAATTAAGGAGGATGGGCAAGGGCTTCCTTTAAAAGATGGGATGTTACCTGGGACTTGAAGGAAGTCAAAGAAACCAGGAGACTGAGAATGAGGGAGAGCATCCCAGGCATGTGAGGCAACAAATGAAAATGCCCAGAGTCAGATGCAGTGTCTTGTTTGAGGAACAGCAGAAAAGCCAGGATCATTGGATTCAGAGCAACATGGTGGAGGGGGAGAGGTGTAAGGTGCAAGAAGATTGTGCTAATTCCAGGTCCATAACTAGATACATATTCAACTACATAAGGAATCCTCCTGAGGATTGGGGTTAGATCCTGAAGCAGAGAATTGCCATTGTGAATGGGACAGAACTGGCTGGCTTGAGAGTTTCAAGGGCCATAGCTGTTTTCCCTGCTTCTTATGCCCTGAAACATCACATGAATTTCAGTACCCGTGCCCTTACATAATGAATGAACGCGATGTGCAGGCAACTGTGGCGTGGAAACATCTGCACAGTACCTCAAAGCTTCCAGAAATAGGAGAAAATTGCCCTTTTCCTGCTCACAGTTTCACTTCCCTTAAACCCTAGGGAGGGCCCCTAGACGGACCATTCAATTTAACACAATTCTAAGAATATGCATTCTGCACCTGCTATGGTGATACAAAGACAAAGGTAAAATAGCCCCTGCCCTCAAGGCACTGCTTACTTTCTACTGCAAGATAAAACACAGAAAATGCAAGCTCTAAAGGGAAAGTAATTATCCCTTCCACATCTCCACTTTCCCCATTGTGGTTTCAATATATCCCAGGTCAGCATAAGAAATTAAATGGGAATTTTTGGGGAGTTTCACAGAACCACAGAAAAAAGTTTAGAAACTCAGAAATTTTATGTGTATATATATATATATATATATATATATATATATATATGTATGTATGTATGTATGTATGTATGTATGTATATGTATATATGTGTATATGTGTGTGTATATATATGTATATGTATATATATATGGATGTATTGTATAATATCAATCCAAATTTTACACTAAGGTACTGTAAACACCCCATAAAGGAAAAAGAAAAAATTCAAACTTCTTCTCTGGTACAAAGGGATAGTACAGATCATGGGGCAGTGCCCCTAACCCCTGCAATGTGGAAGGAATAACTGTACTAACAAGTGAGCTGTAGAAGGTAACAACCCAGGCTGAGCCTTGAAGGAAACTGTGGATCAGAGAGAGAGAGAGAGAGAGAGAGATGAGGAGGGAGTGCATTTCAAACAAAGTGTACATGTCTAAACACGGATGTACCCAAGGTTCTCTCCTATGCCCACTCCTCTTCTCTATCTATATTCCCCCTCAGAGATCCGATCAGTTGCCATGGGTTTGATCTCATTTCTTTGAAGATGACTTCCAAATCTACCTATTTAACCCTCTGTTCTCTCTGTCTCTTCAGTTCTGCTACATCAATTGAATGGTCCATCTAGGGGCCCTCCCTAGTTGGGCATCTTCAGATGGATGTCTCATAGACTTCTGAAATTCTACATGTCTAAAAGAGAACTCATTACTTTCCCCCAAAACCTGCCCTTCCTCTATTTCTGTCAAAGGGACATTCTTCCAGATACAGATGTTTGCAGCTTATAAGACGTCATCAACTCTTCCCTCTCCTTCACCGCCTCCCCCTCTTATCTGATCAGTATCCAAGTCTCATCAGTGCTTCCTCTATAACTTTTCTTGTTGCCGGTCTCTCCTCTTCTCACTCATAGCCACCATCTTAGTTCAGTTGCTCCTCTCCTCTCTCACCTGGACTGTGACAATTGCTTCCTATCTGATCTCCCTGTTCTCTTCTCCAATCCATCCTCCATGCAGCTATCAAAATAATCTTCCTCAAGTTCATGGATGATGATGTTGCTCTCCCATTCAAGAATATTCATTGGTTCCATGTTGCTTTGGAGATGAAATGAAAACTCTTTAGTCTGGCATTTAAAACCCTTTATAATCTAGAATGTCTAGGTGGCTCAGTGGCAAATCAGAAGGACCTGAGTTATAGAAGGACCTCAGGTACTTACTAGCTGTGTGATCCTGGGTAAACCACTTAACCCTGATTGCCTCCAAAAAACAAAAACAAAAACCCCTTCACAATCTAGCTAGTCTGCTTTTTCATATGGTTCACATTATTTCCCTAACAGTCACGAATAACTCTTCTCTCTCCCTTATGCCCATATGCAATAATTTACCAAGTATTGGGATTCATTCTTCATTGCAGTCAAATATGACCATTGCTGTTTTCCATACAAAGCATTCTATCATACTGCAGGTACGTGCTGAAGCCAGCTCAAACCAAGCTTGATAATTAAATTTTCAATGTGAGCATTTATGCTTCAGAAATCAGTAAAGGTTACAAAGCCAAGTTAATAAAGCCAGACTTTATTGTATTTAAGAAAGTGATGGAGAAAATGTTTTGCAAAAGGAACTTAAAAGTGTGATGTATACTTTTTTTCAGAGAGCCACTTGTTAAACATTTACCGGAACACCACTGCATATGCCTCCACGCTTTTGTATATTGACTCTGGTTGAGCACAGATTTTCTGCTCATCACTCCCTGATGATCTATCTTATTCCTGGGCTTTCTGCTGGTTGAAGAGCACAGTTCTCCTCTGTAAAAATCATGATCACCCCATACACATACCCTGTTAAAAATTATTACTGAAAGAGCAATAAGATAGAACAGAAATATCTATGTATGTTTGTTCTTATCAGGAGTAAAGCCTTCCTTTTGACTTATACACACGTACACATATTTTTATGTAAGTGATATACAAGAATCCACTGTATTTGATTTAAAAAAAAAATCAGTAAATATGAATTGCCCGAGCAAACCTCCCCCCCTCCAAAATAAAAAAACAGAACTCAGCGGCTCTGGATGAGTAGCAGCGGGACAGGTAGTGGCCTCCTGAGAGAAGTGGAAACAGGAGGTGGAAAGGATTACAGAAAGGGAGGAGGGAATAGGTAAATAATCATCTTCACTTCCCAATATTGCTGTTGGTGGGGGATGAAGCATTAGAGATGTTCCGTTCCTTCCTAGTATAAACACCTTGGATTATGAGAAAAGATGTGGATTCCTGTTCTATGAAAAGATAGTTTGGTTTTGAAACGGATGGAGCACTGGGCCTGGAGCTAGGAAGACCTGAATTCAAATCTGACCTCAGATGTTTATTAGCTGTGTGACCCTGGGCAAGTCACTTAACTTCTGTTTCACTTTCCTTAACTATAAAATGGGGATAATAGCACCAACCTCACAGGATTGCTGTGAGGATCAAATGAGATAGCCCAGTGTACATAGTAGCTCTATAGAAATATTATTATCATTATTATTATTAAGTAGCTGTGTGACCTTACTGAGTCACTTAACCTCACTCAGACTGTTTTCTTATCTGTAAAATAGGGATAATAATTTTTTGTTGTTCAATTATGATCCATTCTTTGTGACCTCATTTGGGATTTTCTTGGCAAGAATATTTGATTGGTTTGCCATTTCCTTCTCCAGCTCATTTTACAGGTAAGGAAACTGAGACAAAGAGGTTAAGTGACTTGCCCAGGTCACACAACTAGTAAGTGTCTGAGGCTGGATTTGAACTCAGGAAGATGAGTCTTCCTGCTTCCAAGCTCAGTGCTCTATCCACAGCGCCACCTAATGGCCTGAGAATAATAATTACACCTATCTTAAAGGATCGTGAGCATCAAGAGATCATTTTTAAAGTATTTTATAAACTTTCAAGTGCTATAGAAATATTATTATTATTGTTATCATAATAATTATTATTGAGAGTCTTAAGAAAGGAATATATGTCTTTAAGTACAAGGACACCTATCTTTAAAAGAGACCAGTGTGTAAATGTGTAAACATGTCAAACAGGTAAAATTGTGAGGTGGTCATTTGTAGCTAGGTGACACAGTGGAGAGAGCATTGAGCTTGTTATCAGGAAGACTCATCTTTGTGAGTTCAAATCTGGCCCTAGACACTTTTACTGGCAGTGTGACCCTGAGCAAGTCATTTAAGCCTGTTTGCCTCAGTTTCCTCATCTATAAAATGAGCTGGAAAAGGAAATAACAAACCACTCCAGTGACTTTGCCAAGAAAAACCTAAAATGAGGTCACAAAGAATAAGTTATGGCTGAATAATAACATTTGTAGCACTGTAACTTGGGTAATCACTTCAAAGTTTTGTATTTGCAAAATTAGTACTTCAAACGTTCTTTTATTTCCTATATTTTGGGTAAGCTGCCACCAGGTAGGTGGTGGTACCCAGGCTTATGGCCTTCTAGAAAAGTTTCCCACAGGCATGGATAATGGACTCATAGATTAAGACGTGCCATTCCATTATAATCATGCTTTCTCTATTTTTAAAAAATCTATATTAAAATTAATGAGCATAGATTTAATACTTACATAGGATTCCATATATTTCCAATAGTATTTAAATTCCAATAGTATTTAAATAGTATACATGATATAAAATCAAGATTTAATACCTTTCTCACTCATCTTCGATTATTACCTATGAAATCTACCAATTACTGATGAATCTAAACCTGGTTTTCTCTCCACTTTAAATAGTGAAAAATCTTATATATTATTTTTCCTTATTAAATATTTCATTAATAACAATAATTAATAATTAACAATAATTTAATAATATTTTATTAAACATTTCATTTCAATACAGTAGTCACTTTCCTAAAAAACAAATTAGTACTTCCTCACAAAACATAGTTAAGCAAAACATTATAATAAAATATACTTGTTGTAATCAACAGTACTTTTGACTCATTTAGTTTACAGTTGTTTAACTGAGAGAATGGAAAAATGTTTTAATCTCAAAAATCTACTTTTTTTTTTTTAAGGCAATTGAGGTTAAGTGACTTGCCCAGGGTCACACAGCTAGTAAGTGTCAAGTGTTCGGTCTGAGGCCAGATTTGAACTCAGGTCCTTCTGACTTCGGGGCTGGTACTCTATCCACTGTGCCACCTAGCTGCTCCTAATCTCAAAAATCTAAAACTGATGTTATCCACTCTCTTTGACTTGAGTTTGGTTCCCTTTTAGTGTTGTTTTCATTTACATTATTGTAGTGATTGTATATTTTGCTCTTTTGGTTCAGTTTTCTTTATTCTGTATCAGTTCATACAAGTCTTGCTATGGTTCTCTGAAGTCTTCATTCTTTATGGTGAAATAATATTCTATGATGTTCACATACAGCTTAGCCATTTCTCAATTATTCAGCATTTTAGTTTATTTTTTTGCCATTAAAATACTTCTTTTAGAAATATTTTGTCTTGATTATCATGTTATCTATAGATTATTATGTCTTTCACTTCCTTGGTGGCATAAACTTAGAAAATTGCAGATCCATGAATTTACTGAACAATTAATTTTTATAATTGCTGCTTTCTAATATAAAGTGAAATCAGATGATGTTAGAAACCCTTCATTTCTATTTTCATAATTTCTCTTGAAATTTTTGACCTTTTCCTCCTCTATATAAATGTTGATATTATTTTGTTTAGTTCCATAAAGTATCCTGTCGGAAATTTAATCAGTGCAACACTAAATCTGTAGATTTATTTAAATAGTGTCATTTGTATTATACTGGCATGACCCAAATATAGCATCAAATTGATTATTTACACCTTCTTTTCTTTCAATAAATATTGTTTTGAACTTGTCTGGTCTTGTGTATGAACTGTCATATGTTCTATACATTTTGTGTTTACTATATTTAAAATGGAATTTCTCTATCTTTTCTTCCCATTTTGTTAGTAACCTACAGAAATGTTGATGATTGTGGTTTTATTTTGTAACCTGGTACTTTGCTGAAGCTGTTAATTATCTTTATTAGATTTGTCTTAGATTCTCTAAGGGTTTGCAGAGGAACTATCTTATTGTTTGCCAATAGGGATAATTTTTCCTTCTCTTTTCTAGTGTGTATTCCCTTAACTTACTTTCCTGTGCTATTGGTATATTAAGCATTTCCAGTCCTATTTTAAATAATAGTGGAAACGGTGGGCATCCTTACTTTCACTCTTGATCTTAAAAGGAAAGCTACCAATGTTTTTTCTTTGCAAATAATGCCAGCTTTTGTTGTAAATAAATGCTTTTAATCAAATCGGGGGGGAAACATTGTATTATTTTGCTTTTTATTATTTTAACATAAATAAGTGCATATTTTGTCAAAGGTTTTCCTTCATGCTTTAATATAATCATGTGGTTTTCATTGCTTGTGTCATTTATATCATTAATCATGCACATTGCTTTCCTAATTCTGAGCTATCCTTGCATCCCTGATATAAATCCACCTTGGTCATAATTTTTTTAAAGTTGGCCATGTTGCTTTAGTCTTTTTGCTAAAATTTTATTGAAAATTTTTTGTGTCAGTATTCATTAGGGTTACTCGAATGTAAAAAAAAAATTAAAAATCACTCCTTGACTTGATTATTGAAACCATATTTGTCAAATAAGTTTGGTAGAGCGCTTCTTTTCTCTGCTCTAAAAAGAAAAAAACAATTTATGAAACATAGGCCTTACTAGTTTGGTCAAATTCACTTGCAAATTCATCTTAGCATCAGAGCTCAAGAGCTGGAAGGAACTTCAGAAGCCAACTATTTCAATTTCCTTGCTTAGCACATGAAGAACTGAGGCTGGAAGAGGATGTGACCCGCCCCAGGTGACACAGATGTTAAACATCAAGGTAGAATTTGAACCCAGGTTCTATGACTTCACAGCCAGTGTTCTCTTCAATATACCATGCTTTTCTATCTGTTCTTTGTGTGTGTGTGTTGGGGGGGTGGAGGCAACTAGGGCTAAGTGACTTGCCCAGGGTCACACAGCTAGTAAGTGTTATGTGTCCGAGGTCACATTTGAACTCAGGTCCTCCTGACTCCAGGCCCGATGCTCTATCCACTATGCCATCTAGCTGCCCTTTCCATCTGTTCTAAAAGGGTTTTTTTCCCCTTTGGGGGAATTTATGATTCATTTCATCCGAGACTGGGTTACAACTTTCTTAATTATCTTGGACCTTTTATTAAAGTTAAAAAGCAAATACAGGATACGTTCATAACTCACACACTGTTCTAGGTACTTCAGGGAAGGTTGGTGTCAAAACCTCTTGTGGTTTTCTATTTAGCTTTTCACCATCTGTTAGCAAAAAGGAAACCTGACTACTGTTAACTTAATTAAAAATGAGGCATTAGTTTGCCTTAGTGCTTCCTGTCAATTCTCCATGCAATCCTTTTGACTTTCTTGTATCTTTCTGGTAGCAAAAGAAGAAAGAAAAATCACATGGGTGTCTGCCCGGAAATTCCATGATATTCTTTCCCCAAGCATCAGGGAATTCTGTAGCTGTTTAACTCACTTAATATAAGATACCCTCTACCTTGAATTTCTTTTAGTCTACTTATAAAACACGTAACCCCCCCTGAGTGATGGCTCTAACCAGACTCCTATTTCATTTCCAAACCTACTTCTAATTTTGAGGTCTGGGAAAGAAGGTTTTCAAGGAAGTCTTTGCCATTGGTATCCCACTGAAACCAATAATAAAAATGCCAAAGGAAGCAAAACTTCCAGAAATCCTCATAAGAAATTTACTTTTAAAAATGCTCAAGATTGCTACCTCCCTCATATTTATCTGCCGCTGTACTGACCCTCTTCATCAAAGGGCAGCAAATTTAGCTGCCATAGTCCTCCACAGAAATCACCCTGGTCCATCTGCCATTGGAAGAAAGAGTCAGTTGGTTCAACCTGTGGGACCCAGCACCTCCTCTATGGTAGCAACGAAAGCTGGCAATGACCTTGCCAAAGGATGGATCTCTATCCACTCTGGGTTCTGATGATACAACTAATTAGAATAATTGCTAACATTTATATAATATTTTAAGGTGTGCAAGAAACTTTATACATAGTTATCTTTTCTGATAGAACAACCCTGTAAGGATAGGTGTTTTTATTATCCCCATTTAACAGATAAGGAAACTGAGGCAGACAAAGGGTCACACAGCTAGTAAGTGTCTGAGGTAGGATTTGAACTCAAGTCTTCCTGACTCTATCCACTGTACTATCCAATGGTCCATTCCACTGTGACTATGAGAGATACAAACAGTGGGGCTGCCTACTTAACACATTGGCCTTGCTAATAATGGTCCAGATGCCCCAGCTGAAGTCAATCAGTCAATAAACATTTATTAAGTGCCTTCTATATGCCAGGCACTATGCTAGGGATACAAAAATAGGTGAAAGATAGTCTCTGCCAAGTCCTTTCATTATGAATTCCATAAAATCTTTATCTAACCATATTCAGAGTAGAAGGTTTTAAGTGTACCTGCTTGAAGGTTTCAATGATGATAGTCAATTGCCACCAAAAAAAAAAAATAATAATACTTTTCATCTTCTTAGTGAATTTGATGGATGGGAAAATGGCATTCATTTAGTGACTTTCTATGTGACAGAATTAAGTGATTGAGAGCAAAATGAAAATCATTTTTCAATAATTTGTGGAATTGCTGTCAACATTAAAATTATAGAGATTTTTAAAGCCTCTTTTCCAGAGGAAGATCCAGAATAAGAGTGATGTTCTGCTCACTCTTTAATGGGAAGATCAATGATTATCAATTACTATTCAAAGACAGCAACTTCACACTGGACTCTGTTTCCTGCTGCCTTTCCTTCATACAGATTTGTGGCTGCAGCGAGATGATCTAGCTTTGAGGAACCTCCATGTCAAGCCCACCAAGGCTGGAACATGCCCCTCCTTGTCCTATACCTAGTCATATGATTTGACTGGGTTTTGTCCTGAAGAGCCTGGCCTCTGATGAGAAGGGATTACCTTTTCTCAAACTCAGTAATTAAATCACCACCCCAACTTCCCCAGGACAAATTTACTTACTTACTTTATATTGGCTCACATGAATAGTCTACCTTTCCCTCCATCCCCCCAAGAGCAGAGTAAACAGGGTATTCAACACACAATATTAATCAGAGTCTGGGACTAATAATTTATTCCAACACACACACACACACACACACACACACACACACACACACACACACA
>NW_020940355.1:23166404-23220414 GCF_900497805.2 Vombatus ursinus
CACACACACACACACACACACACACACACACACACACACACACACACGCACGCACACAAATGCTAAGCAAAATGAATCAGTGCACAATAGCAGAATGATTAGAACAATATTCAGCAGCCTAATTCAACTGTTGTTACAATTTGCTAAAAGACTGATACTTAAACCTCATCATAAAATTTGCAGGACTATTAATTAGTAATTTTACATTTAACTTCAGAATATTGGCACTGTCTGATCAACTGGTAAAATGGCTAAACTTAAGCCAATATTCTTTTCACTAACTGCTTGCTCCAATTCAGAAACTTCCCTTGCCCCCAGTTAATTTCTGCCCCTGTTGAAACTTATCATTTCTCTACCTGTTAACATATGAACCCCAGGCCCATGGAGTAACCTGAAATGAAAGAGTCCAATACACCAATTAAATGCATTTATTGTCTGAGAAAAGGCTTGTAGGGGAGAGAAGATCCTATAAGGAGCGGAGAGGTAAAGAGAGTTCTTTAGCTGCTCTAAGGGGAGAGAAAAGGAGTGAGATAATATATTTTCTAGAGGCTTTTGTAGGGGGAGCAGCGTGGGGGAAGGTTAAGGGAGAAGACATCTGTAGATACGATAAGCCAGGGAGCAAGGTGTTTGGAAAGTCCTGAGTCAGCAGCTGCTGCTCAAGGTCTGGCCTCTGCAGCCATCTCCAAGTTCACCTGGAGTCCACTGAACAAAGGTCACTGGTATGTCAAGCATATGTATGTCTGAGCCTCAGAAATCCTTCTAATTGGCTGGCTGTTGCGTAACTCCATTGTCCTGCTCCCCTGTGAAGAAGGGAAGCTCTAGCATTTAGTGAAGTCATTACAGAGCTCATGTCCACAAACTTCTCAAAGTCACAAGGTCACACACTGTTCATGTCCATCTAGAAGCTGCTGCTCAGGAAAGAAAAAACAAAAGAAGTATTCCAAAGCCAGACTCAGACTCAGGCTTGCCTGGATAGGACATGACCTCACAACCACATTGCCCCTTCCCACACATAACATTCAAGACACAGCCAGAAACAATCCACAAGCTTCAGCTTGGAAAAAGAAAGGAAAAGACAAAGGGGTGAGTCGTTCACTTTTGTCCATCCACTGAGTCATCAACTCCTCCAGCTCAACAACTGATTAGAGGACTTGTCATTATCTCACAATGCAAGCCCTTCTGTGATGATTCATATGTGTCCGTAAGCTAGTTTAAAGGATCCCTCATAGTTGACTAGAAGCAAGTAATATCCATTTGCACATACTCTGTACACCTCACATTAACAATGATGATGTGGATGACAACAAACATTTGCATAGCATTTACTATAAGCCAGGCACTGTGCTGAGCATTTTACAATTATTATCTCATTTGAACTTCACAAAGACCTTGGAAAGTAGATGCTGTTATTAGCCCCATTTTACAGATGAGAAAACTGAGGTAAGCAATGGTGAAGTGACTTGAACAGGGTCATATAGCTAATAAACGTCTAAGACCACATTTGAACTCAGTTCTTCCTAACTCTGGGTCTAGTATTCTATCCGCTGCACCACCACATAGCTACTACTAGGACAACGCAGCTATTAGAGAATCTTTCTACTTTGTCTTTTGCTGAACTACCTCTCTCCAACTTTGTCCTGAATACCATCTATATTGATATTAAAAAAAGAAACTTCCAGATAACTAGTTTTTTTCCTGGAAATGAGGTTCTATTCTATTTTTTAAAAAAATAAAAGGAGGATTATGGAGAAAGATTTCACTAGGACACTAATTGAATATATTAATAACCAAACCAAAATGAAAGATATGAAGTATAACCCTGACATAGATAACTACCAACAGTTAGAAAGAATATGAATTTTGAATCAGTTTATGTTGAGTTATATATCTTAACATTAGGAATCTTTTAAATGCTTTTCAAAATGAAATCTTATTTTGAAAAACAAAAGCATGAAAAAAAAATGAACAGATAAGTTAGGAGTCCTGGCACAGTGGAAAATTACTATGGATTCAAAGAAGTTGAGGCAAAAATTCCAGAAAAAAATGTACTGGAAACAACACCCACACTAGCATCAGAAACAATGCTAGAATTTTATCAATATACAAAAAAAAGATAAAAAATTCACTGAAGGAATAAAGGAAATCAGGGGATATATAAAATGAATTAAAGAAGGAACTGAGTGTAACTAAGGAACTGTAAGACAAAATGATGATGAAATTTAACAATTTAAAATATTGATGGAAACTGTACACGATAGATTTTGTGAAAACAGAATTTTTTTTGGAACACAAAATGGTGGAAGAAACAGGAAATGGAAAAACAAACCTGAAAGATTCCTTTATAAGAATAGGATTCGAAAGTAATGAAGAAAAAAATGGCATAACTGAAAAACAAAGGAAGGAGAGAAAATGTGTAAAATATTGGGCTTTGCAAAAACTAAAGGAAAAAATAATCTGACCAGTGAATTAGTGGAAAGAGCATTGACTTTGGAGTCAGGAGACCTGGATTGGAATCCCTACTCTAACACCAATTGTGTGACCATGAGAAAATTGGTTAACCTCTTTTAGCCTCAAGGTTTTCATCTGTAAAATCAGGGTAGTAGTACTTTATTCTACCTACCTCATACAGTAGTTACGAGGGAAGCATTCCATAAACCTTAGAGTACTATATAAACTTTATTTTTATTTCAGGAAATCTTACAAGAAAATCTCTCCTAAAATATTGAAAACAAGACATGTTGCATATCAACAAAATTCACAAAACAGCCTTGGGGCAAATCCAAAATTTAACCCATATGATAATAAAGCTTCAAGACTACAGTGACAAGATGATGACTTACAAGTAGCCAAGAAGAAAGGCATTATATACTAAAACAAAAACAAAATAGATTCTTTATAATCACCACAAAGAAATTAAAAACAATAGTAATGTTGTTTTGGTTTACAAACAATTGACACAGGTAGGACTGAGGATGAAAAAAGGAAAGATGGAGGACAGGAATAAATTGATTTGGGGTCCTGCAGATAAAGACTGAAAGGAAAAAAAAGAATAGGATAATGAGGGTAGAAAGGTGAAGGAGAAGTTCCAGAGAAAAATACATATCTTAAGCAGGCAGTCAAGGTCAAGAAGCTGAAAGTTGATTTTTTTTAATAGAACCTATAGAATTAATGATTATATATACGTGATAATATAGATGTGTGTGTATGTATGTATACACACACATATCATATGTATATGAACCTACTTTGGCAGAAAGTATCATTAGAGGGGTTGGTGTTGGTATTTGAGCACTGAGGTTAGGAAAGAATTTATATTGGTGAAATAAGGAAGGTTTCGTTTGCTGACTTTAGAATAAATAATTAACAATGAATGGTAGCTGTCATGTTGGCTGCTCTAAACTTGAATGTAAATAGATTAAATTCCCCACAAGGAGTAAAAGGTAAATAAATAATTTTTTTGAAAAAATGTTTCTTAAAAGAAATACCTATAACACCAACACACCTGGATTTAAGGCCACTAGGTAGCACAGTAGTTAAAATGATGGGTCTGGAGGTCAGGAAGACCTGAGCTCAAATCTGAATTCAGATACTTTCTAGCTATACGATCTTAGGTAAGTCAATTAACCTCTGTTTGCCTCAGTTTCCTCAACTGTAAAATGAGGATAATAATAGCACCTATCTCCCAGAGTTGTTGTGAAGATCAAAATGAGATATTTGTAAAGTACTTAGCACAGTGCCTAGCACACAGTAGGTGCCATGTAAATGGTAATTATTGTTATTATTAATAAAACCAACTAAAATGTACTATATTTACACTAATTTCAGAAAATAAGGAGTTTTGCTATTAGACAAAGCATAATTCAAACCAGAAAAAATTGAAAGATATACAGCATATAATTTCATACATAAAGGCACTATTGTCACTGAGAATATCAGTATTAAATATCTATACATAATGACAAAGCAGCTAAATTAACCAAAGAAAGTTACTTTGCAAAAATGATTAGAAAATTAACAAAAATAGAAAATTTTAACATTTCACTTATGTAACATGATAAATAAAACAAAAAGCCAAGCAAGAAAGAATTTATAGATTTGAATACAGTATTACAGAAAAATAGATTTGATAAATGTTTAGAGATTGAAAAATAGGAAAAGTAAGGTATGTAGGGAACTGTTTCTGCAATTAACATGGAACATTCACAAACATTTATCATGTTCTAAGGCACAAATATGTTATAAGTTAATTCAAAACTGAAGAAATTTTCAATACTACATAAATGAGAGGCAATGATTCAGGAAGACCTGAGCTCAAATCCAGCCTCTAACATTTACTAGCTCTATGACTATGTACAAGTCACCTAATTCTGCTTAGCCTCAGTACCCTCACCTATATAATAAGAATAATAGTACCTATTTCACAGAAATATTGTAAGGTTCAAATGACATAAAGGTAAAATGCCTTGCAAACCTTCAAGTAATATATATGTTTAGTTATTATTATGGATTATGAGGCAGCATAGTCATCAACAACGAAAATGTGATCAAACGATGAAAATCAACATGGAGATTGCAAAATGACTTACTGAATTAATCTTGCTTTAAGGAACACATTTTAGAAAAATTAATAACTGGTCATGTATAAGGTGTCTACTACACAGACCAGAGAGATACATACGTGAAGGTACAGATACAAATGTTAAGTATCTTGAAAAGACTCTATTAGATGAACTGGGTCCAGAATTGTACAGAAGGAAGATCATGGGCTGGATTCCATTTGAGAAATTGTGTTTTCATGACCTTTTTCCTGAAATAAGAAAAAAAAAACTTAAACACCAATATTCTTCTGGTAATGCTTTATGCCTACAAATCATGGAATACCACAGTTCCTGAAATAAGAAAAAAAAAAAAACTTAAACACCAATATTCTTCTGGTAATGCTTTATGCCTACAAATCATGGAATACCACAGTCTCCAAAGAATCAAAATTATGGGTGCCTCAAGTACAAGAGATGTTCAGTGGGCAAATATTAATTTATTAAGAGATCTTCAAAGGGACCTATGAACAAATTAAGGAAGTGAGCTGATCACGTACAGTGAAGGAAAGGGTTAATAGTTGAAAAGTTCTCATACCATATTTGTACCTACATAATGTTAAGATACCTACAAGAAAGCCCCTAGGATATTGGATGGATGGAGCTTTGGTGAAGAGTTATGCGGGGAAAACAAAAAACATTCATTACCTGTCCAATCTGTGTTAAATGCTTTTCAAATCTCAGCTGATCCTCACAACAATCCTGTGAGGTAGGTGCTGAGACAGAAAGGGATGATGTGACTTGTCCAGGGACACACAGCTAATAACCATCTGAGATTGGATTTGAACTCAGATCTTCCTGACTGCCGGCCCAGTACTTTATACCATGTTCCACCTAAGGACCCAAGAACTATGCATATGCAAATATGTGGGTGGGTTGCAAACTGCAAAAATGGAGGGAGTACCTGGATCAGCAAAATAACATGAGTTAAACTATTGAAGTAACAAATCACATTAAAGATAACATTATAGGGGCAGCTAGGTGGCGCAGTAGATAGAGCTCTGGCCTTGGAGTCAGGAGGACCTGAGTTCAAATCCAACCTCAGACACTTGACACTTACTAGCTATGTGACTGTGAGGGAGTCACTTAACCCTGACTGCTTCACCAAAAAGAAAAAATAAGATAACATTATAAATACATCATATCAAAAGTTATGGGATGCAGCCAAACCAGCAATTAAGACAAATACACATGTCTTAATACTCACAGGATAAAAACATGATATAAAAAAGAATTTATGAGTCGAGTATGCATTTAAATAAATAGAAAATAAATAATTTAATAGTCCAAAAGTATAAAGAAGTAAATTATTAAAATAAAAGGAGAGTTCAATAAAAGTGGAAATAAAAGAACATTTGATTTAATAAATGAAATCAAGGACTTAAAAATAAAGAATAATAAAACTGATAAACCTGTGGCAAATTTTTTAAAAAGATGATAGAGGAAAATCAAATCATCAAAATTAGAAATGACAAAGGCAGGATCATAATGAGTGCAGGAAAAAAAAATAAAGCTAGCAGAAACTATAATGTACAGCCATATGCTACAAAAACTAAGAATATAAAGTAAATGGATTAATTTTTACAAAACCATAAAACTTAAAAATTGGCAAAAGAGAACATATAACCCCCCCAAAAAAAAGCCTACAGAAGGAAAAATTAAACAAGCTATTAACAATCTGCCTTAAAGCCAGAATAGTTTACATCCATATAGTGATTTAAAGTCTGCAAATTCTTTACAAAATCCCATTTGAGCCTCACTGTGAAGAGTTAATAACAAGCATAATTTTCACCATTTTAGAGAAGAGAAAACAGGCTCAGAGGAGTTAAGTGACTTGCCCACGGTCACACAGTTAATAAGCGTCAGAGGTAAGATTTGCCTTCATCTTGCCTCCATCCAGCACTTAATCTACTATGTTTCATTGATTCTTAGCATCAGATAGTTTGGATAATTATGTAATATAGTATAAATGTGTAGTATAGTTTCAAATCCAGAAGTGCCAAGTCTTCTTCCTTTCAACTTTTATGTTAAAATTTCTCTCTTCTTATTCTTTACCTTTTATTCCTCCAAATAGGAATATTAATGGTTGCTGCAGATAGACACAACCTTTTTGGAAAGCAATATGACCTTATGCAACATGAGTTCCAAAATAGTTTCTATACCCTTGGTTGTCTACTAAATGTCAAGTGATGGGACTTTCACGCCTGAGGCAATTGGGGTTAAGTGACTTGCCCAGAGCCACACAGCTAGTAAGTGTCGAGTGTCTAAGGCCAGATTTGAAGTCAGGTCCTCCTGACTCCAGGGCTGGTGCTCTATTCACTGAGCCATCTAGGTGCCCTTCAAGACTATATCTTTAGATTCCGATTGATAGGAAAATATATCTATCAATACAAAAATATTATGTAATTTGTGAATATTATTTACTGTTAATAGCAGTTAAAAATAGGTCCCTCAGCAATTAGGAAATTGTTAAATAAAGTATGTTATGTAAATATGATGGAAAATTATTGTGCCAAGAAATGGCAAATGTGAGTAAAAAAAAGAAATATGGAAGGACAAATATGAAGTAATACGGGGTGAAGAATGCAAAATCAGAACAACAATTTGTGTACTGACTGCAACTAGATAGAAATAATAACAGCAACAAAATTCATTTTAAAAAATACACAGAGGAAAAGAGTTCAGAATAAGACATGAAAACAAATAGAATTTTTATAACTTTCTTGTCAGTTAAAATACATTAATAAAAATGAATTTAAATAATGAAAGTTATGGTTTTACATTTGATTTTTTTTATTCTTGCTTATATTTAGAGATTTGTTTCTATTGATGGTTATTGAGTTTAGAATTTTTTTTAAAGTAATCCCACGGAATTTAGTTGCAGCGCTTTTGATATACGTGGTTTTCAGAAAGGATCACATGGTATTATTGGAGAGGAGCCCCCTTAAACTAAAGATGTGAGTTAAAACACCAGGATCATTGAGATGAGTCAAGAAAAAAAACATTTCCTTTAGTTTCTTAGCCCCCCTGAGTGGTACTATAGATTGCTCTCTGTTGGGGCTGGCATTTCCCATAACCGAATTTTTATAGAACCATGGAGCTTTGATACCTCCTGCAGACCAAATTAGCTGCAAATCAATGAAAGAAGAGGGACTGGGCCAAATTGTTATTTCAGTCTAAATATTGGCTTATAATGCTATATTCCTGTGCCTCAAAACAGAGGCAATAAGTTAAATTCCCCAGCTTGGAGACAACTGTGAGAAAACCAGGTTTGATGGCTTTTAACTCTAGCACCTTTTGTAAAAAGCAAAAAAGGGATTCAATTTGCAATTTTGTATTACTCAAACTCTTGTCCTTGAAGCAAGAGCTATTTTTAAGAGGCGTTAAAAACGTATGTCAGTCATTCCCTCAGATTTGCAGCTTCAATTGAAAGAGTTCTGTCCCCCTACACCTCAAAATGATACTCCCCCCAGAAAGAACTTCAGTTTCTTTGGGAAAGAGTCATGGTGGCTGATGTCCTCAAAAAGAAACTACTGAAAATGGAAATTTGGCAGGGAAGCCTAAGTGCCCGAAGATGAGCATTCCCCTTTGTTCTCAAAACTGGTTGAGAAAATGTTTCAGGTAGCCCTGACTACATGCCTTCATCGTCTTCATCACCTGGTCTGAGAGTGATGTAGTAGAAAACATGCTAAACTTAGATTTGAATTTTGACTCCACCATTTTATTAGCCATATGACCCTAGGCAAGTCAAGTGACTTAACTTGCCTGAGTCTAATAATAATAGTAATTAATAATAATATTTATGTAGTGCTTACCATGTGACATGCACTGTGCTAAGTACTTTACAGTTATTATCTTAGTTGATACAGCTCCAAGAGGTAGGTGCTATCATTGTCTCCGTGTTATAGATGAGGAAACAGAGGTTAAGTGACTTGGCCAGGGTCACCAAGTTAATAAATGCCTGAGATCAGATTTGATCTTAGGTTTTCCTGACTCCATGCCTGGTGCTTTATCCCACCTAGCTGCTATGTACCCTTGGTTTCATAGACACCTCACATAGCACTTTTACAGAGACTAGAAACTTAAGCCAACTTGAACTCAGAATTTCCTATTGGTAATAGCTTAGGAATTTGGATTTCTAGGACTAGGTTGTTGGACGTTTCTGGGAGAGATAAGCCAGAAGTTGGGATGAACAATCACGTTTGTTAACCCACCACATGAGAGGAAAGAAAGCAGGACCAAATGGACAATAGGAATCAGAAACTGAGGAGCAACTTTTCTGTCCCAAAGTTAAGAATGGAGGGAATGTCCACAGGTGAGAAGAGCTGGAAGGAACTTTGCATCTCCCCACATTTTGTTGTTAAAGATCAATTAACTCAGTACCCATATCTCCATTAAACTGATGGATTATCTTCCCCCTTTGAGAGAGGGTAGAGCTCAGGAGTAGAATTTGATGCTGCTTTGACACCCAACGGGGTGTGACACTGGCTTCTTCTTATCCACTGAACTATTTCCCCCACTGCTCATTCTCCTTTCATTACCAACATTTTATTCCTCCCTTTTATGTAAAAGAAAACTTAGTGGCCATCAAATCCTTTTCTGTTGTGATTAACACTGGCACAGGTACAGATTTGGGGAAAGGTTTGAATCTCTGTAAGGGGATGAGAGACACATCTCTGCTTCGGGGAGACTGATACATAAGAGGAGAAAGAGCAACCCTGGCTCCATTAGGAAGTCCCCAAATTCAACAGAGGCAGTTTTAATCATTCTACATTACACATGTTCAAAGTTTTAATAAATAAGAGGCACTATAAACAGCCTAAGTATATAGATAAATAGATATAGATATGACATGGATATATAAATATAGATGTAGATATAGATGATATGGGTATGTATACTAGGAAAATATGTTGTGTATGTATGTATGGAGGGAGAGAGAGAGAGAGAGAGAGAGAGAGAGAGAGAGAGAGAGAAATCCCTGGAACTATTAGAGAAATCCATCTTGCAGCCAATCAGTTTTAACTGAGATAACCATGAGTTCCACACTTTTTAGAACTGAAAATGCTGCCAGCAAGACAGGAAACATCAATTTTCAGAATTGTTGTTCAGTCCCCAGGACTCAGGCAAAGAAATATAAAGTGGAAGAAGCAGTCTGAGGCCCAAGATCTCAACTCAAGTTCACCTGAACAAATGTGATCCTTGTCTAGCAGTCATCATTTCAGCCAGGGTAGGAGAGGTTGTCTATAATAGACCAGACGGGTAGCTAAAGTTTGAAATTGGAACAAAATGAAACACTCCTGGGTCATTCAGCAGTTGGCAAAAAGAAGTTTACTTAGCCATAGCAGGGGAACAACACTTAAGAAGGACACAGCACTTTGCACAGTTAGATGCAGCCTGCTTCATCTCCACACAGGTCAGCAGTGCAGAACAGGGTGACTCATGCAAAGGTTGAGACATGCACAAAGTCTGGGAGTCATGCTCCACCTGAGCTGGTCCCTTCTATGCCTTTAGGCACATCAGGAGTGACACAATTTGAGCCTTAGCATCCTAAATCAATCAAATCTCAGGAACAGATTTCCTAGCTTTTAGGGAACAAACTAGGTTACCAGGAGAAGTCTCAGAGAGAATTCTACATCACATGTCCGAGAAGGAGGAAGAAGAAAGAGGGAAAGTTATCTCTCCTTTTAAACTAATGCAACGATCTCACCCCTACTGCCTCCATGGAGTGGGGGGTGGGGGGGAGGGGGATAAAGAGACCTAAGGGAATGTCCAGGATTTGCCCTATCATCTAATCCCTATGGCACTGAATCAGAACATGAGTGGCCCAAGGTTAAGCCAACCAAATAGGCTGTCCTCATTACCATCCCCCATTACATGTGAAATGAGGAGTAGAGCCCAACCAGCATCACATGACAAAAATAGATGGTAATGAGGAAAGTATTTTGTAAATCTTAACATACTATGCAAATTTCATATTTATGTTTATACCATTTTAATCTTTTCAAAATACTTTCACATATTTATTAGCATATACATATGACATTCATGAGTACTTCATAACAACCCTGAAGAGATAGGGTAAGTGTTAATTTTACTAGACAGATTAGGGAAAAGCCTTCACAAAGTGATTTTTCCAAGGCCAATTAGTGTCCACATTCCCTAAATTTGGGCCGAAATTTTTTCCATTATGTTGTGCTTCATCTGCTTTCTGTTTCTTATTTCTAATACAGGAGATAAGATGAGACTTTTTTTAATCAGAAAGGGAGATATTAGTTACCTATCATCACCCTCCCCTAAACCCCCATTCCATGGTGGCAGTAGGAATGAGATTGTTGCATTAGTTTAAAAGGAGAGATAACTTGCTAATTGCTAAGGGAAAAATTCTTAACCAAACAAGGAATAAAAGTGATTACAAAAGATAAAATGACTTTGTTTAAAATAAATTGAAACAATTCAGTGTAAACAAAATCAATGCAGCTTAGAAAAGAAAGCATCAGCTGAGGGGGAAAAGTCTTTGCGCAAAATATCTCAGAATATGATATCCAAGCTTTCATAGCTTAAAACTGTATGAAGACTTTTGGGACACCCTGTATAGGGATTTAATGCACTATGTAAGACTAAGAGATTCCCTAATGGATAAGTGGTCAAAAGATATGAATAAACAGTTCTCAAAAGGAAGATTAAAAATATTAATCACATCTGAAAGTTTGTCCAAATCATTAATAATAAGAGAATCGTAAAACAAAACAAATTTAAGGTTTTACCTTATGCCTAGCGAATTGGCAAAAAAAAAAAAAAAGTAAAAGACAAAAGGTAGAAACAGCATTGGAAGAGCTGCAGAAAAACAGATGCTCTACTATACTGTTGATGAAGCTACGAATTGGCCCAAGTATTCTGGAAAGCCACTTAAAATTATACTCGAGTAAACTGAAATATCTATACCCTTTGACCCAAAGATTTCACAGCATATAGGCCAAAGAAGACAGAGAGTTTGTATATACATCAAAGAATCATACTAGCACTTTTTGTGACAGCAAAGAATGGGAAACAAACTAGATGTTCGTTGATTTGAGAATAGCTAAACAAATTTTAATACATGAATGTAATAGGGCATTATGACACTGTAAGAAATAACAAACAGGAAAAAATCAGTAGTATGGGAAGATGTATCCAGGGTTGAACCTCTTATAGCTTAAAATTGCACCAAGACTTTTGGGACACCCTGTATTCCATTGTGAAGTAAGCAGAACCAAGGAATCACTATGGACAGTAGTTACAAAAAGTAAATGTAAAGAATAATCAAACTACACTGAACACTGCAATTATGATGACCAAGCTTGGTCCCAGAAAAAAGGTGAAAAAATGTTCCTCCCTCCCTTTTTTGTAGAGGAAGGGGACCATAGATCTGTAATACTGCTTATATTGTTAGGGGTAGTTGATGTGTTTGAAGGCAATGAATAGAGTGCTGGGCCTGGAGTCAGGAAAACTCCTCTTCATGAGTTCAAATCTGGCTCAGATGCTTACTAGCTGTGTGACCCTGAGCAAGTCGCTTAATCCCATTTGTCTCAGTTTTCTCATCTTTGAAATGAGCTGAAGAAGAAAATGGCAAACCACCCCAGTATCTTTGCCAAGAAAACTCCATATGGGGTCTGTCTCCCCACCACCACTACCACCACCAATAACAAAAGTTGACATGTTGGTTGATTTTACTGAACTGCCTTTTTTTTTGTTTGTTTGTTTTTTGTTGCATTGATATTAGCCACTGGGAAGGGAAAGAAAAGAGGTATATTCAGACATGAAAGCAACATAAATAACAAGATAACTTTAAAAAAAAAAAGAAATAGAGGCAACAAAAAAATTAATGAAATCATAAGTATATCAAAGATAAAATTTTATCTTTAAAATTACCCAATAAGAGCTAGTATTGATATAGTATTTTAAGATTTGCAAATCATTTTATATACATCTCACTTTATCCTCACAACAACATTGGAAGGTAAGTGCTATTATTATCCCAATTTTACAGTTGAGGAAACAAGCCAAGAGAATCACACAGCTAATAAGTCACGGAGGCTGGTTTTGAACTCAAGTATTCCTGATCCCAGGTGCATCATTCTATCCAATGTGCCACCTAGCAACTCAAAAATAAGTTGCTTCATCTTGTGCAGGTGCATAACTATCATCAATGTGTAAATTGATCTGCAAGTCTCTTTATATGTCTATGCCCTTGAATATTGACCTCTAGAAAGTGATAGTGTAGACCACAGGTTTCACACACACTGCCAGCAACACTCCCAGGTGAGCAAGAGCCAGGTTAAAATATAATTGGAAAATATTTACCAAAATAAATAAAAATATAATAGAACATAGACAATGTTAATATGTGGTTATCTGAGTCAACATGCAGCCTGCTGGGATCCTTATGTATGATTCAGTGTTCCCATTTCTATTTGAGTCTGATATCAATGGTATAGGCTATTGTAGCCTGACTGCTTAGGAATCTTGCATGGTTCAAATCTATTTCTTTTTCATAGTAGTACCTTACCCCACATTTGTAGTCTATCTCTCAAGTCTTATGACCATTAACATAGGTTCATCCAACAGAATAAGGAAAGATTTTAGAAGTCCTTATAGAGCACGGCTGGTGAGAGAACAGGACATAGGCAAAGCTACTTTTTCTGCTTCCAGCATGGTGTACTTGATGCTGAAGGACTCCTACACTTTGAGATGATGCAGAATCTCTTCATTGACCCCTGAACAGAAAGAGCTGATGACTCAGTGGACCTTTAAAGAGAATGATTCTCCTGTTCAGTCACTCTTCCCTTTTCTCTGCTACCAAACCTGGTAATACTCTTTCAGCCTCCAATTACTAGCTGACAGTGTCCTTTCTCCACCACAGCCTCATGGTTACTGCTCCTACAGGAAATCTAGAACAGGAACACTCAACTTCTGTTGCTGTTCAATCGTTTTAGCTATATCTGACACTTCATGTCCCCATTTGGGGCTTTTACTTTGGTAAAGTCGTTTGCTGTGTCCTTCTCCAGCTCATTTTACGGATGAAGAAACTGAGGCAAACTGGTTAAATGATTTGCCCAGGGTCACACAGCTAGTTAGTGTTTGAGGCCAGATCTGAACTCAGGAAAATGAGTCCTTCTTACTCCAGGCCCAGCACTCTAACCACCTTACCACATAGCTGCCCAGGGGTACTCAAGAGGTAAACTTGATTCTGGGACCCTAGATACCTTTTCTCATTTGCATTTTCTTTCCTAAGCAGGTACCTGAACATCAATCTTGATATAGATGTGTCCAGGCTTGAAGCTGACCTTGTGTGTTGGAGAGATCCACAAGTCCCAGGTCCATTCGGTGGAGGTGACTGATAATGAAAGAAGTTTCTACATCTGACTCCATGATGGCTAACAACCTGAAGAGACCAAGCCCAGAGCCAGCTAGCCAGTTGTGGAAGGAGCAATGTCCTAAATAATCCAGACCCCACGCAAGCTAGTAGAATTTTTCTTTAAGATGCACTAAGACCATCCTCAAGGCTGGGTTGGTTTAAGGGACTAGAAGCTTAGGCTGCAGATAACACTTCCTGGTCACCTGGGGACAAACAGCCACAAGTTGCTCCAGGTGGGCTCTGACACTTTGCTGGTGAATTAGAATGGGTAATTCAAGCAAGGGATCTTTGCTCAGCTGGATCAACTCGAAGTTTTCTCAAGGCCTATTATTGTGGAGTATCCTTCTCCTGCCATGGCGAAGTACATCTCTTCTTGCCAACTTCTGAATTCACTACAAGTATATCATTTTGTTCTAATATCAGAACTAAATCACCAGAGACCTGACCTGAGTCAGGCTCAGCCCAGAACCCCAGTAGACAGAGACTTTGAGAGAAGAAGGCAGAGCTGAGATGAAATGCAACACTGCCTAATTAGCAATCCCACAAATACTTTATCTTCTGATGTTTAAAAATCAACCTCCGGAGGAAATGTAAACTCTAGTTATAAATGAGGTCACCAAACAGGATCATAAGGATTTTTGTCGATGCTCCCTTGAGTAGTTTGTGTTCAGCATTTCTTCTGTGTTTAGGAAATAAATACCTGGCCCATTCCTGATTCATATCACCTACTGAGTACCTTTCTAGTCTACCCTTGGGAGAAACCCTAGATATGAACCCAAATCTAAGTTTAAAGTAATTGTTCTCTGAGGAGCCAGAGAAAGGGTATAATGAGACTAAGGAACCCTAACCCTTCTCCTTAGAAGTAACCCTCCTTCCCCCCAAAACGACTGAATTGAGTCTTGACTGAGCATGTAGATCCAGAGCAAATGGGTCTCTTAGGAGAATGGGAGTAGATGTAGTACCCCAGCTACCTGGATCCATCAGTGGTTATTATTGTTAGTCAATGAAGCAGATGTCACTGCAGTCACCATCATCCAATCCTTTGGTTTACTCTGTCTCAAGATGATTTGTCCAGGGCCCAAGATTTTCCCAAGGGCACATACAAAACAAAAGAATACAAACCTTGGCACACAGTTAAAGCCATGCAGAGAGCTAAACTCCCTACAACCACACTGTTCTGCAATAAAAAGCCTCTCACGTGTCTCTCTTACTCTTCCAGCATAATCCATTTTACAGCCATCGTAAAGACCAGTTTAGGAATGCTGACCCAGAGGCCTGAATTCTCCTTGCTTTCTATTTATTTATTCATTTAATGTATTTATTTCTTTGTTTGTTTATCTAGATGACAATGATGATGATGATGATGAAGATGATGATGATGATGATGATGATGATGATGATAGCTAACATTTATTTGGCATCTACTATCTGCCAGGCACTATGCCAAACACCTAAGTTCCAATTTATTTGTTTATTTAGAACAAATTTTGCTGATGCATTTTGTTTTTATCTCATAGTCATTTCTGAATATATTCTCCTTGCCCTATCCCCACCTGAAGAGCACCTTTCCTTGTAACAAAAGAAAAAAGTTATATGAAAACAATATCATATATGATGTCCTCAACATTCTGTCCTCTGAGTCTCCTACATCTCTTTCGAGAAAAGGGAATTATATTTCCTGATAAACTATGTTTATCATAAACTATATTTATGAAACATAAACTACGTTTATTTAATTTTTTGGACCATTGTCAATTTTTCATTTCTTCAGAATCTGACTTCCTTTTATTAGTATTTTCACTTATATTGTAGTTTTGGCATGCTTCTCTTCTGATTCTACTTCTTTTACTTTACATTATCTCCTTGCTTTTTATGTGCTGCCTGAAGGCAGGGGACTATTGGCATCAGCTACTTGACTTCCTTCTTTCACAACTCAACTGCCCAACCTGAGTGTGACAACGTCTGCATTATTAAATCATAAATATCATCAAAGAGCCACAACCACTCACTGGGGCATTTGGTGGATTTCCCCCATTTGGGAATGTCTAGTCCTAAGTTTCTTCTTATGTTCATTAAGTGAAAAAGAAAAGAGAGAAAGAGAAAGACTCATCAATCATCTTCCAGTGTTCCCGCATCATCTCTCACTAATTGGCTGAGCTATCACTCAACATCAGGCCTTGCCATGGGGACAAGCAACCAATTTACCCCACTGCTAGCTGGCCTGACAGTGATTGACAGTTCAACCATCCCGTGGCATTGATGGAAGGAAGGAGGAGTAATCTCTTCCTCTTATAGTTCTATGTATATTATAACTATTTCTGTTATCCCATCCATGCAAAACTCCCCAGAGACCTACTAAGAATAAACATTTTCAGGTTTAAAGAGGAAGAAAAAAAAGCAGAGCTTTTGCTTGGCTCCATTTTACAAGGTCTTTTATCTCACTTTCCAGGCAACACATGGTCATATCCTTGTGGTATAGTATTTCTCATCCTGTGCCCCCTTCTGTTTATTTTTTTTTCTGTGTTAACACAACATGGAAAGCAGGGCAGATGAACTGTTGGGGTGATAAGGCAGCAACTGGGACCAATAGCCTTGAACAGTATACCCACTTCTCTTCTATATTGGGGCTTGCCTGAAGCCAGAGTAAAAAGAAAATGAGAGAAACAAAATTGTCCCTGCCAGCATCTGATATCTTCCTGATGTTTGTTGTTAGATTATAACTTCACAGTGTTGAAGGAGGGAGGGAGAGAGAGAGAGAGAGAGAGGGAGTACCTTGCTTCACTAGAAGGGGTGAGACTACGCGGTTCAGTATCTTTCCCTGTGTATCTGAAAGTGTGTTTTCTTTGTGCTATCTGGGTTCCTTGGGTGATTCTTGTGTATCCAGATATTCAGTTGAGTCATCCAAAGTCTGAGGCACAGAGAATACCAGAGAAATAGCAGGAGTGAATCTGTGTCATGTGGTCAGTATTAGCTGTACTGTTGACAGCGCCTTTTGAACCATTTCCTCTTCCTTAGACTGTGACAGCATCAGTGGTCACCAAATCCAGGCCAAGGTACAACCCTATGCCCAATGAAGAGAGTTCTTTAAGTCATACATAAGTCTTCTTCAGTGCACCGGCACATGAGACTAGAAATCACAACCAGCTAGGTTAGCCTCCAATACAAAGGACCAGGTTCCTAATATTTCTCTTCCTTAAAACACATTTCTATTTGAATAAGGTTGACCTAGTAAGCCTAGAAGAAACTAATAACAAGTATAGAGATTAAATGAATGACCCAAGGTCACTTTTTGCAAAATTGAAGGGGTAGTGTAGAGTAGGGAGAAACAGAATTGACAATATAAAAAATAAAGACAGCTAGGTGGCGTACTGGGATAGAGCACTGGGTTTGAAATCAGGAAAACTCATCTTCCTGAGTTCAAATCTGACCTCAGACATTTACTAGTTGTGTGACCCTGAGCAAGTCACAACCCCACCCCTGTTTGCCTTAGTTTCTTCATCTGTAAAATGAGCTGGAGAAGAAAATGGCAAATTACTACAGAATTTTTGCCAAGAAAACCCCAAAATAGGGTCAAGAAGAATCAGACATGACTGAAATGACTGAACCAAAAAAAAAATGAAAGAATGAATCAATAAAGCATTAAAGGGGGTGGGGTTGAGGATGGAGGGAGTGAGGGGAAAGTAGGCAAGGGAAGAAGCAATGCGTTATAACGAGAGACAGAAATGGGGTTTGAATTCAGTTCTGGTGACTGCAAGTTTAGAACTCTTTCTAGTCTTAAGATTTGCCAAGCACTTGGTGTAGATTACTTTATTTGGGACTCACAACTTGGTGGGCATAGGTACTACAGAAATCAATATCCTCCCCTTACAAAAGAGAAACTCAAAGCTCAGAAAAGTTGTGACTTGTTTAAGTCATACAATCTATAAACATCAGTGGCAGGATTTAAACTAGGTCTTCCTGATTCCTAGTTTAGCCATCTATCCATTCATTTGTTATTGTTGCTGTTGTTCGTCCTTCATTCTGAAAGAGGACCACGACATCAGGAAGGCGATACTGGGACATGCAAGTGAATTGGATTTAAGTGAGAGAGAGATATGCAAAGTCTCCAGCCTCACTTTCTTCTCTGGAGCCATCTGGGTCCAGTGCCAAAACTTTATCTACTATGCTAAAGTGAGTAGCAGTTTTCATACTTTTAAAAGTGTCATGGTGGACTTTTGGTTAAGGTGGTGACCTAAAAGTGCATAGAAGTCCACCTCTCCCATGAGAACCCTAGCAAGTATCTGAATGGTTAAAAGATTAATGACAAAGAAAATAGAACACAAAAAAAAAAAGTTCCTATGTCCAGTCCAGAACTGAACAAAAAGACCTGCATATGAGAGAGGAGCTTGGCTAGGGAAACCAGCTTGAGCTCCTATAAATGGACCTGAAATTATCTACCCAGCCAGTGCCCTGAATGGGGTTAGGGTTGAGGGTCACAAGCTAGTAAGAGCTCCAGTAATAAGGAACCCCAATTCTAAAGTAGTCTATCCTTTGCAGATTTATCCTCTTGAAGATCAACTCCAAGAAACTAGTAAACAGGTGAGCTCCACCTCCCCCCCTTTTCTCCCCACCCCCACTTCTTGTGGTAGCCCTGATTAACCAAAGATATGATTTCTTAGAGATGGAACACCCAACCCCAATAATCAGGAAGGAAAGAGGAGGAAGAAATAAGCATTTATTAAGCACTTACTGTGTGTTCCAGGCACTAGGCTAAGTGCTTTACAAATATTATCTCATTTGATCCTCACAAAAAAACCTGGGAGGTAGGAGCTGTTATTACCCCTATTTTACAGTTGAGGAAACTGAGGCAAACGGAAGTTTTTAAAAAATTTACTCAGGGTTACACAGCTAAAAATGATCTGCGGCCAGATTTGAGCTCAGGTTTTCCTGACTCTAGTACTAGTGATCTACCCACTGTGCCACTTAGCTCCTTCTAATAAGGTATATGATGAAGAAGCTGTTCATTCCAATATTCAATGATACTAGCTGCCTGAGTATGGTACAGAAGAAGGAAAACTTAATGAATATGTCTATAACAAGCCTAAAAGGGGTTCTGATCAGAAGAAATGGCACAGAGGGGCACATAAAGAAGGATATCTTCTGTAAGTGTTTTGATGGGAGTTCCCACAGTGGTGGACTTAACTGGTCCTCTAAAAGGATTTCCTGAATAAGTATCAGCTTTAGTGAAGGCAAACTTCTTGCTTTAAGATAGTGGAAGAGGTCCAGGATAATACATTTGCCAATCAGAGGCAGATTGAGAACATCATGGGTTTACACCAGGTTGACTTTTCAAAAATGGGTGCTCTAAGTGACACAAGTGTTGTTGAAAAGAAGTAGTTACATCATACTTAGTAAAGGGGATCACTTCATCCTATGCCCACTATAACATAGTACCATAACCCCCACATTCCTGCTGCTGATGGACTTAGTCCCCAATCTCTACTATTCTCATAAAGGCATCAACCTGATTATGCAGTTCAGCAGAGGGAGTATAATGTCTCTGCTGGACATTAACATGCCTTATAATGAATTGTATATGATAGAAAACCAGTAAAATTCATTC
This sequence comes from Vombatus ursinus, assembly GCF_900497805.2. Classification (NCBI taxonomy): domain Eukaryota; kingdom Metazoa; phylum Chordata; class Mammalia; order Diprotodontia; family Vombatidae; genus Vombatus; species Vombatus ursinus. The sequence goes on from NW_020940355.1 coordinate 23,185,999, forward strand.
ACTGGTCCTGACCCCAAAAAGGAGATCTTTAAATTGTCTAGTTATCATCTTTCTAAGTCTGAAACAACTCAGCCAGACTCATGGACACCACCTAGGAATCAGTATAAACAAAAATCTTGTCTACCCCTTCCCGCAAAGTTTTCTCATCATCTGCTTGGTATCTGAGCTACCTGACCCACTGTAACCACAATGTCAGGAGCTGGTATAGCAGCTTTTATCTAGCTCCTGAAAAGTCACTGTAAATCATCAGGTACTCTTCTTCACTAGGCATAAAGGCTTATTATAAGGAAGTTCAAATATCAAAATACTCCAACTCCTTTTCCATTATTTTTGTTGTTATTCAGTCATTTCCATCGTATCCAACTCTTCATGAACCCATTTAGGGTTTGCTTGTTTTTTTTAAAGATACTGAAGTGGTTTGCCATTTCCTTCTCCAGCTCATTTTACAGATGAGAAATTATGGCAAAAAGGGTTAAGTGACTTGCCCAAGATCACATAGCTAGTAAGTGTCCCAGGCCAGATTTGAACTCATGAAGAGGAGTCTTCCTGATTCCAGGCCAGCACTCTATCCACTGTACCACCTAGCTGCTCTTTTCCATTAGTAGGGAAAAAATAACCTTTATCTCCAACCCAGGACACAATGATGGACTCAGTCTCCAATATTAACTAATATTAATAATTAATTAATATTAATTAATAATCTAATGTTAACTATACAGGATAATTTAGGAAATTCTAAATGTTTCCACATATCCCTTTCCACAACAATTATCATAAAAACTACAGTAAGCACATACTGTATCGGGTCCCAAGAAAAAAATTAATAAATGTTCTGTGAACTAAAACCTACGTTTCTTCATCAGTGAATCACTATTCTTTGGTGAGGAGGATGGGAAAAAAACAGAGGGTAGTTACATCAGTGGGGAAGAGGGAGAGAAGAAATAATGTGGAGCCAGAAATTCACTAGTACTTGGCTTAGGTTCAAGACAGGAAGAAATTGGTTTCTTCTGTCTCTTGATTTCTCTGAGATAAGTATGTGAGAGAGAGACAGAGCAACCTGTATGGAAGGATTTAAGGGGGATTTGTAGTCAGGTCCAGTCCTAGGATGGATAGCATTGGAGGAGTAAAGTGGCTTCACAACAAGCTTTGTTCAGGAGAAATGGGCAAGGAGAAATTGGAAGTGCATTCTTATCTAGTCTGGAAAAGGAAAGGTCAAATAGGGTGGGGATAAGGAAAAGAAAGAAATAGGGAATAATAATTGGAGTAAGTTTGAGAAAGTTGGGGTAAGGTAAGGAAATTGGGAGGAGGGCAGGGAAATGTCTGTCAAAGGAGACTGGGATAAAATTAATGTGAGCGAAACTGTTTGAAGGAACCAAGTACTAATTTATATGAAAAGAGGGAGAGGAAAATCAATGCAAAAAAAAATGAGAAGAACATACCTCATTATTAAAATTAGAAATACGAATAGATTAAACTCCTCAATAAATCAAAAGTGAATGGCAGAATGGATAAAGAACAAAACCCATCGATTTGCAAAAGAAACACATTTCAAAAGTAAAGACAAATACAGTGTGAAAATTAGGGAATGGAACAAAATTTACTATGCATGAGAAGATTTAAAAAATGGAGATTGCAAACATGATTTCAGTTTAGGTAACAAAAAAAATCCACAATGTCAAGAAAAATAAAGAGATAAACTACTTTATTTTAAAAGGGAAAGTAGACAATAAAAATATCACTAAATATATACATGCAAAATGACATCAAATTTATGTCCTTAAAGAAAAAATTAAAAGAAGTATAATTAAAATTAAAAGAAGTACAAAAAGATAATAACAATAATTGTAGGGTACTTTTCTAGTTTTCTTTCAGAACTTGACAAACATAACAGAAAAATAACAAGAGGAAAAAATAGAGCTTAATAGACTGTTGAAAAAATTAAACTGGAAAGATATAGCATCTTTCAAACAGGAATATTGAAGAATGTATTTTTTATCTGCCCAATTGTACTTTTATAAAGGTGGATTATGTACTTGAACACAAGGAAATCATAAATAAATGTAAAAAGGCAGAAGTATTAAACTCATCCTTTACAGATCATAACACTGTAAACAACGAATGTAAGCAAGAGCGCCAGATAAGAAATTACATCTTGAATAATGAGTGGATCAAAGAATAAAGGATAGAATCAATAAGTAACTATTTTAAAGAGAAAGAAAACCATAAAACAACATACTAACATTTTGTGGATATAGCTTAAAGCAGTCATCTGAAGAAAAATAATTTGCCTCTAAAAACACATGTAACACCTGGTCTGGGCTAATCTCCCTCGCAACTTGCACTTATATTCATAGGTTGGGATCTCCAGAGACTGCTTGACTACTAACCTCAATGTTTTAGAGGTAATTGGGAAGGGCTTGTCACTCAGAAGTTCCTCCATGGGTACTACCAATGAACAATCATGTCATCCAGACTTCTTACAGAAGGAATTTACTAAGAAGGTATAGCAAGATTGGCTGATTGATTGGTTGTTGTCCTAGGAGGCCCTAAATGACATCACTATGTTAGAATCAAGTTATAGTGTGTCTGACTATGGCTGGTCAGACCAATATGAACTCAGAATGTTTTGCCACAGATCCGGCACAAATAATTCATGTGTATACCAAAAACTGTTGGTATAAATACCCCCAACACCAAACTGAAGGCATATTCTTCCCTTGCTCTCAAGAGGTTTTTGGGAGAGTGGACTCCTACATAAAGTACAATTGAAATGAGACACATATGTAGAGAACATGTGTAGCTAAGGAGTACCTCCACACTCTAGTCCCTGGACGTCCTTTTCTTCCTTCATGGAGTATTCATGAATTCCTCCTTACATTTAGATCTCTGCTCATTGAATCATCTGTTGTTGGATCAGACAGATACTCTCTGAGACTACGCTACTGCTCTGTTGCTGCTGTTACTTTCTCTTTTCCTTCTTCCCTAGTTCCAGAAAAGGGAAAACATTAGCTGGCACCCAGTTGCTCTGCTGGCTTCTTGACAGAGTCAGCTACTTCTGAGCTAAGTCACTCAGCTGCCCACCCTAAAATTTCTCCAGACTTTGTCTTGCCTGCAAGGTTGCTGCCCTGGCACATCTATCTCAATGCGACTACTCTGTCACCTCCTGATTCTGGTGAATACTGCTACCAGCCCATTTCTGCTACTAACTCTGGGACCTCTGATAGCATTTCAGGATCTCCCAAATAACATAGTTAACTGGGCACTCCTTTCTCAGAGTAATGACTCACTTAAGATCAGGAAAGAACACAAAGAGGCTAAGGTGCCATGTTCTCACAGACACATGGCAGCAAGTGGAGGAATACAGTTAGCTTCTCCTCCATTCCCTTTCAGGAAGAAAAGAGATTGAGAGATGAGTGGGACAAATATTTTGTGTGCACATTCAGTTCCAGTTCAAAAACTCTTAAATCATTAGTTCTTCTGGCTTCCTATCCAATCAGAAGACATTCCATCATTACACAATGCCAGCTCTTCAGTCACTCATGGCTAGAAGAGGTCTCATCAAAGTTTTCTCATGGTTTTATTTGAAGTCAGAGAATACCTCAGCGTGCTCTAAAGACTGAAAGCAGGGAGAGAATATGTACACAGGGCTTAAGGACTAGTCCTTATAAATCAATCCAGTGACAGAAAAAGAGAAGATTAATTCATTTTGAAAACTAGAAAATAAACATTTAATTATCTCAAAATAAGCACAGAAGAAGAAAGCTTTAAAATCAGAGGGGAAATAAACAAAATTGAAAACAAAAAAAATAACAAAAATGATAAACCATTATCTAACTTTATCCAAAAAAAAGATAAAATCAAATTAGTAAAATACAAATGAACAGTGTGAATTTCCAATGAACTTAAAGAAAATAAAAAGGATCATCAAGAGAGGGAACTAACTATTGCATAAAAGAAGTGTATAAGATTGGTATATAGCCACGGAGGAAGGGGTGGGAGAAAAGGGCATTTCATGATTTCACTTTTATTTGAATTAGATAAGGGAAGATTGAATACAATTATGTGGGGGGTAGAGGGGAAGGGAGAAGGAGAGCTATGCATAGAAATACATTAAACTCAAAAGGGAAATAGGAGAGGACAGGAATAAGGTGGAGGGGTAGAGAGGAATTAGAAGGAATGGGCAGGATGAATCAAGGACTACTCATAAGCAAAACAAATTTGAATGAGGATGGAGGATGACAAAGAGAGGATTGAAAGGAAAGGAATAAGGAGTAAACTTAGGATCAGGGGGTGGTGTAAAGAGAAGAGAAGACTTACAACAGAGAACAGACTATTTCACTTATAAAAACATAGGTTACAGGCAAATTACCTCTTTTCAACTATCTTCTTACTGGTGTAGAGAGGTGAAAATAAAAGTGAAAAGGTACTGAAAGATAGGATAGAGGGAAATACACAATTAATAATCACAACTCTGAATGTTAATTCACCCATACAACAAAAGAGGACAGCAAAATGGATTAGAAATTAGAATTTGACAATATGTTATTTATAAGAAACAGGTTTAAAACCAATAATTAACATAGAGTTCAAATGAGTGGTAGGAGAAAAATCTATTACTTTACAGGTGAACTCAAAAAAAAGCAGGCAGTAGCAATCATGATTTCAGATAACACTATGATAAATAAGAAATCAGCAGGAAAATTACATTATGTTCAAAGGTACCACAGATAATGAATCAATAGTTAAAGCACACACATATTAACACAGCATTGAAATACATAAGAAAAATTAATTGAATTGGAGGGAGAAATAGATAATAAAATTATAATAGTGGGGAGCCTTAATAAAATTATATATAAATATAAATAAATTATAATAGTGGGGAGTACACTTTTATGGCCTAGGCAAATCCAACTAAAAGATAAACAAGAAGTAACTTAAGAACCCAAATAGAATTTTAGAAAAGTTAAATATTATAGTCCTCTAATGATTACTGAATGGGAATAGAAAATAATTTATGTGCTAAATTTTATATATCTTTATAAAAACTGATGGTGTATTGAAGCATAAAGATCTAGCCAAAAAATATGAAAAACAGAAATACTGAACATCATTTATTTATCAGAATGTAAGAAAAATTATATTCAATAAAAGATATTTTTAAAAAGAAACAAAAAATTATTAGAGACTAAGTAACACTCCTAAAGAACTGGTAGGTCAAAGAACAAATTAGAGAAATAGAAAAGTTCATCAAAGAAAATGACAGTAGTGAGACAACATACCAAAACTTATGCAATATAGCTAAAGCAGTAACAAAGGGAAAATGCATATGTCTAAGCATTTTCATCAGCAAAAGAGAGAGAAAACAAATCAATGAATTGAGAATACAAATTTTAAAAATAATAACTTGAACAACAATTCAAGAATCAACTAAATAACAAAGTAAAAATTATGAAAATTAAATAAATTAATAAAAATGAAAGTAAAATGACTATATCATTCAGCAATAAAGTTAGAAGCTTTTTTTAAACTAACAAAGTAGATAATTAGTTACCCTGAAATTTTAAGGGGAGAGAGGAAAACCAAACTGTTCATATAAAAAATAAAAAAGAACTCAAAACAATTGAAGAATAAATCAAAGAAATTATTAGAAACTGCATTACCCAATGCTATCAAAATTGATAACTTAGATGAATACTTGCAAATATTTAAAATACATAGAATTTTAAAAGGATAGGCTATGTAAACAATTTGTTATCAGAAAAAGAAATTGAATAAACCATAAATTAGCTCTCAAAAACAGTAACAACAAACAATTGTAGGACTAAATGGATTCACAAGTTAATTCTCCAAACATTCAAAGAACAATTAGTTCCAATACTACCTAAACTGCTTTCAATGATAAGAAAGAAAGGCATTCTTTCAATCTATTTCTATGATACAAATACAGGTTATGATACCTCCACCATGGAGAGACAACACAGAAAACTACTGGCCAATATTTCTGATTTTAAAAAAAATTAAATAAAATATTAACAAGTAGGCTACAATAATATAATAGAATGATTATACATGATGAGGAGTTCGGATTGTTCCAGGAATACAGAGCTAGTTCAAAGTAAGGAAGACTACAAATATAATAAACCATGTTAATAATTAATTTAAAAAATTATTATAACAAATGATGCTAAAAATGCTTTTGACAAAATCCAATAGTCCTTTCTATTAAAAATAGTAGAAGACATAGGAATAAATGAACCTTTCCTTAATAAGACAAATATTATCTAATACTAAATCCAAGAGCAAATATTATGTAATGAAGAAAAGTTAGAGTCCCTTCCAATAAGTGACGAAGGAATCAATAATTTATTAATTTGTTAGACATGGTACTGTGCTTTATAAATGTTATCTCATTTGATCCTCACAACTCTAGGAGGTAGGTGATATTATTATCCCCATTTTACAGTTGAAGAAATTGAGGAGCACAGAGATTAAGTAATTTGCTCATGGTCACAGCAGCTAAGTGGCGTGGTGGATAGCGTGTCGGGTCTAAAGCCAGGAAGATTCATCTTCACGAGTTCAAATCTGACCTCACATACTAACTAGCTGTGTGATCTTGGGCAAGTCACATAACCCTGTTTGCTTCAGTTGCTCTATATAAAAACAACTGGAGAAGGAAATGGAGAACTACTCCAGTATCTTTGTCAAGAAAATCCCAAATGGGGTCATGAAGAGTTGGACACAACTGAGCAATAGGGGCACACAGCCAAGTAAATTTCTGAGGCCAGATCTGAGCTCATATCTGTTTATTCCAGGCCTAGAATTCTATGCACTGTATCATCTACCTCAGTAATATCAGAGGTAAAGTAAATATATTCGTTATCACTACTATTTAACATAGGACTGGAAATATTAACTATAGCAATAAGACAAGAAAACAAAGTTTGAGGGAGTAAGCATAGATAAAAAGAAAACAAAATGATTGCTTTTTGCAAATTAGTATACTTAGAATACTCTAGAGAGTCAATTAAAAATAATTGAAATAATAACTTTAGCAAATTTACAGGGTATAAGATAAACCCTCATAAGTCATGAGCATCTCTCTATTAAAAACAACAACAACAACAAAACCCAAAATGTTGAAAGAGAAATTCCATTCCAAACAACTACAGAAGGTATAAAATTCTTTGCAGTGTTATCTACCAGATTCACCCAGGAACTATATGAATCTAACTATAAAAGACTCTTTGCAGGAATAATGACAGACCCATATAATTGGGGAAACATTATTTGCTCATGAGTAAGTAAAACCAACATAATAAAAAATGATACAACTACTGAAATCAATTTACTTAGTGCAATGCCAGTTAAACTCCCAAAAGAATATTTAACAGAGCTAGAAAAATAACATTAATAAGGAAGAACAAATGGTCACAAATCTGAAAGGTAATCATGAAAAACTATGGGAAAAAAGGGAGTACCAGATCTCAAACTGTATACAAAACACTAATGATTAAAACAATTTGGTTATGATTTAAAACAGGAAGGTAGAACAGTGAAACAGATTAGGTACACAACATGCAGAAGCAAATAATCAGCGCAATGTTTAATAAATCCAAAGACTTCAGTAACTGGGAAAAGGACTTACTACTTGACAAAACACTTCTGGGAAAACTGGGCAAAAGTCTAGAAGAAATTAGCCTTAGACCTACACCTCATGCTATACAGCAAGAAGAGCTCCAAATGCCATAGACATAACTAGTTACATCATGAACAAATTAAAGGAGCAAGAAAAGGTTGCCTTTTGAATCAATAAAAGGGAAGTATTCATTACTGAACAAATGATAAAGATCACACAAGATAAAATGGACAATTTGGATTATATAAAATTCAAAAGTTTTTTTTTTTACACAAACAAATCTAATATAGGAAAAATTAGAACAGAAGCAATTAGCTGGGGAAATACTTTGCAACAAGTGTCTTTGATAAAGATCTCATTTCCAAGATACATAAAGAACTGTTTCAAATTTATAATTCTCATAGGTATACATATGTAATCAAAGGATATTAACAGACAATTATATGAACAAATGCTCTAAATCATTAATAGCTAAAAATACAAATAAAAAACAACCTTGATGTTCCACCTTACATCTATTATACTGGTAAAGGTGATAAGAGAAAAATGATAAATATTAGGTAGTCTAAGGGAAAATAGGGTACACTAATGAATTGTTGGTAAAGCTGTGAATTGTTCTAACCATCCTGGAAAGCAATGTAACTTTTACCAAACTGTGCTTACACTTTGGCCCATCCATACCATTATGAGGCCTATGCCCCTCAGTGAATCAAAGAAAGAAGAAAAGGATCTATATATACAAAAATATTTGTGATAGCTCTTATCATGGTAGCTAAAAATTGAAAACTAAGGTTATATCCTCCCATTGGGAAATGGATAAACCAAGTTATTGTATGAATTTAATAGAATATTATTGTGTCATAAGAAATAGTAAAATGGACAAATTTCAAAGGAAACTAGGAAGATCTTTATCAAACTGATGCAGAGCAAAGTGAGCAGAACTAGGAGAATACTTGACACAATTGTAACCAGGCTTTGACCACGCCCAGATTACCTAAAATGGCATTGGCACAAAGACTAGACGTTCCAAATCTCATTAATGGTATTAGAGAACTCTGAGAGAGAGGAGAAATATAACAGACCTAGCCTTCAGGCAGTGGGGATCAGGGTAGTCACTGCTGCACAATGATAACAACATTATAGAAAAAAACCCCCAACTCTGAAAGACTTTAGAATTCTGATCAATGAAACGATAAGCCAAAAATTCGAAGGAAAGAAGTTGAAACAGCACTCACTTCCTGAGTGCATGTATTCATATCATCATTTTTATAGTAGCAAAAAACTGGAAACAAAGTGGATGCTTATAGATTGGGAAATGACTGAATAAATTTGGAATGCTATTGTACTGCAACAAAACAGTATGAGAAATTCAGAGAAACTTGGGAATAATAGAATGAACTGATGCTCAGCGAAGCAGATTTGGGATAATAATATACACACTGTTTACAATAACACAAACAAAAGCAACTCTCAAAAGTAGAATAATTTGAGACTCAGAGTCCAAATAATGCAATGCACTTCCTTACTCTCCTGTGTAAGGTGAGTAACTCCAGGTGTAGACTGTCACATAACTGTTAGACAGTAGTTTCATTTATTGGTTTGCTTTGCTGTTTAACTTTGTACAAAGGAGAGAGCTCATTTATGGGAGACTATATGAGGAAATAACTGAGGTGTAAGAAACAAATGCCAACAGTAAAACTCTTTTTAAGTCTTACACTATCACAATACTGCCAGGACTGGTTAGGCAAGGGAACATGGAAAACTAAGAGATGCCAAGGATTGTTCTGTCATTATTTACTAGTAAAATACTCCCTTGGAGAACAGGGAATGACCTGTACTCCTTCAATGAGGAGGCAGTAAGGCAATTGAAACCAACAGCTGGGCCAGGGGCCAATATCCTGTGTTTGTGGGCACTAGGATGTATCTATCAACTCAGTTCTGCCACTGGGCTGGGAGCAAGGAAAAATCCACTAAGGAGGCGCACAGTGTGAGAAAGTCTACTCATCCTCACTGATAAGACCCACAATAACAACTTTGACGTCAGTTTAAAATATATTGTATTTTTACTAGCTAAGTAGCTGTACCTCCTTATGTTTGGTGTTTCAGCTTGGGTGGAGGGTGGTATGGAGCAGGGTGGAAATGAGTTGGTTAGAATGGAGTGTGTACTATCCCTATCAGGTAAAGAAGAGATGGGGAGAGTGTTCAATCTAACAGAGTTCTTCGTTGCTACTCTTGGCAATGAGTACTTACTCTAAAGAAATAAATTATAGGTGAAAAGAATACATTATTACATGCACTCTAGGCTTGTGAAGAAGACTCATTAGAATTTTAAAAAGAATTAGAAAATCCATATTGGGGGAATGGTAGATAGACAGGTAGATAGATACATAGATACATAGATAGGTGGGTGGATGGATGGATGGATGGATGGAAGAAAGGAAAGGAAGGAAAGAAGGAAGGAAGGAAGGAAGAAAAGGAAGGAAGGAAGGAAGGAAAAAAAGGAAAAGAAAGAAAGAAAAAATCTTATCACTGATGATATGATACACAACAAGGTTATAATGACTGAGAAGTGGCTTACCCAGTTACAGAGTGCTTTATATATGCTGCCTCAGGTGAGGTGAGCTTAGTGAGATGATAAAATGAAGCAATAAACTGGGCGGAACTGAGAGATCAAGCTCTTTACTCAAAAGTAAAGAGATCCAAGTTTTTTTTGTTTTTGTTTCTGTTTTTGTTTTTGTTTTTTACAAATCATGAGCTTAATCACTTAATTGAATGGAGTAGTGAGGAACACTTCAATAAACCCATATTTTTATGCCTACATAACATACCCAGAAATATATCCATGCTTTGTGAAGGGGTAACATGAGTGGAACATATGAGAAAATCAACTCTGGAATATTTTGATGCCACCTACATAGACATAGGGCAGCTAGGTGGCTCAGTGGATAGAACACTAGGCCTGGAGTCAAGAAGAATCAGATTCTTGAGTTCAAATCTGGCCCCAGACATTTACTAGCTAGTGACCCTGGGCAAGTCACTTTACCCAATGAACTGGAGAAGGAACTGTCAAATTACTCCAGTATCTTTCCCAAGAAAACCCCAAATGGGGTCATGAAGAGTTAGACATGATGTAAATAACTGAACAAAAACATAGGAATAATTAAACATTCTTCTGATCAGCTTTCCCAAAGGAAGTCATTTGTATCTACAATTTTTTTTTCTGTATTGACAGAGTTGTTCAAAAGGAATAGAGTAGAAGAAAGAGGAATACTATGGTAGTAAGGACTCTGGAGGACATATCTTGGTTGGGATTCCATATCTGGTGCAATGAATCTCTCAAAGCCTGAGGAATCAAATGAGAAATCCATTTAATTAAAACATATTCAGATATTCCTAAATAAAAATACTTTCCAAGGCACAGTCCAGAGGATAAAGCAAATAAGAGTTTTCCGGAAAAGAGGTTAAAAGCATTAAGGAGGAAATTCTTCATATTTTCCGGATTACTACTAGCATTTTAGAACTGATTTTATAACCTTCTTGCCCAAAAGGGCCCACAGCTGGGGCCCACATCAATCCGTCTGGTAGCAAAGTTAACTCACTGTGGCCTGTTCGAAAATTTCTTTGCTCACAATAGTCCTTGCTGGTTTTGTGAGTTAGGGATTAACTCATGCCTCCTCAGGCCCATCCAGAACCACAGCAGGGTGCCAGTGATTCTGTATGCACTTCATGGAAGAGTAAGCAGTCATTTGTCATTGGTGAAGAGAAGAATGATTAGGTTTTTTGAATGCTCATGTCATGTTCCATTTACCCTTGGAGGTGCCATTCAATATGGGAGGCCAAGAAGAAAGAGGCAGCTCAACAGAGAGAGAAAAGGAAAAGGAGTTGTTGTTTTTGTTGTTGTTGTTTAGAAGCATCAAGGAAAAAAAGAAGACAAATACAGTGTTTTTACCATAGCAGAGAGTCAATGTGTTTTGCTTTATTTGAAGAGGGAAATTGAAAATTGTGGTTAAAAAACCAGAACTTTGGTGTTGGGGGCAGAGAAGGTGGGGGGATGGGAAAGGGGTAGGAATGAATTAGGTAGAATGGAGTATGTGCCATCCCTATCAGATGAAGGAGAGTTGGAGAAAGGGTTCTAACTAACAGTTGTTAGTTGCTACTCAGCATTGGAAACTTTTCTACAGAAATAATTTAGAAATGGAAACAATGCTGTCCATCATTATATATGCTTTAAGCTTAAAAGGGAGAGTTGGTCCAAAACTCTTCAGAATTGGAAAATGCATTTTGGGGACATGACACATATGTATGTATGTATGTATGTATGTATGTATGTACATATGGATATAAAATCTCTGACTATATATAACAAGATTATAATGACTAAGAGGTCAAACTTTTAATATCAATAGAACAAAAGCTCTTGGACAGAGATTGCCCCTCAATTTTGTCTTGGTACCCCAATCACCCCCATTAGAAACCAGTATGATTCCTTGCACACAGGAAGAATTTAATTCATTTGTCAAATTGAAATGAAGGTCCTTTACTGACTCCTATCTTAACTAATTATTCTTGGGACTCAAAGACTCATTGTTTCTATGCTATTGAAGGATTGCAATACTATCAACACCCTCTAAATTCAGTGTCCTCTAAATCAAATGCCCTAAGGAAAAGCCTCACTTTTCCCTCCCTGGATACAGCTTTGACAACTTCTCTAAGCCTCATTTTTCTCATCTGTAAAATGGGAACTATAATCTTTACCCTAATTTACTTTACAAGGTCATTAAAGACTCAAGTATATGTAAAAACACTTGATAATTTGTAAAAAATGTAATATAAGTATAAAGTATCCAAATTATGCCATAATATGCTTCAAGCATCAACAGTCTTCAACATATGCCACTTAGAAAAACTATATGATTACTTTACCCATCTAATTTAAAGCCAGGGATTGTATTTGATTTGAGTTTCATGAAATGTTATTCAAAAGGACTTTATATGGAATATTATGTGATGCTATAGAGAAAGTATTGGACATGCAACTTATATTCTAATCTTGGCTCTAACTCTAAATAACTATGTGACCTTAGACCACTTATTTAAACTCTGGTCTTCAATCTTCTAATCCTTAAGAAGAAGGAATTAGATTAGATAGACCCAGGACAAGGCATTCATATGGCCAAAGCAATGTTTGAGAATTGTTCTGCCTCTGACCCATGAAAGCATGAACACAATTTTTTTTTTTTACCTTTCAAGGAAATAATTTATGTCAATGTAGAGGGGAAGTCAGGTGGCTCAGTGAATAGAGTGCCTGGCCTAGATTCAAAAGTATCTGAGTTCAAATTTGGCCTCAGACATTTACTCGCTGTTTTTGCCTCAGTTCCTTGTCTGTAAAATGAGTTGGAGAAGGAAATGACAAACCGCTCCAGTATCTTTGCCAAGAAAACCCCAAATGCGGCAGCTAGGTGGCGCAGTGGATTGAGCACTGGCCCTGAAGTCAGGAGGACCTGAGTTCAAATTCGGCCTCAGACACATGACACTTACTAGCTGTGTGACCCTGGGCAAGTCCTTAACCCCAATTGCCTTAAAAAAAAAAAAAAAAAAAGAAAAAAAAGAAAACCCCAAATGGGGTTCTAAAGAGTCAGACATGACTGAAATGACTCAACAGCAACCATAAGAGGGATAGAATTAGCAGCACACCCAAATCATGGCAACAGACACAATCCCAGACTGCATAGCATTTACAGCTTGACTGTTTTTGCTTGTTAGAGCAAAACACAAAGTTACTGATTATATTCACACAATCAATGTACTTTGCAGTATCTTATTTAATGAAAAGGATGCTTAACATTTGACAGTGGATTTTGAACCACATGTCTCAAATAATTTTTGAATCATTTTCAGTTCCTTTCTCATTATGCATAATGAGTAAACAAAAAATGCCTATGATAGCATACATTTATTTAGAAAGTATGCTAGGCTGTTTCTGTGCCTGGATAGAGGCCATAAGAGCACAGTCTTCTGTCAGTTCCCACTGATCAAGAGCTGTTGCTGAGTCTGCAGGAGGCAGGAAAATTTGCACCTGACACTTGAAGTTCCCCACTTCTCAAAAGAATTCTGAAGTATCAAGCTTCTTGTGATATTTCACAGCTAAACTGTTTGCAGCTCTTTTTAGTCCAGTCAATTTTCCATATTTAAGAGCATAGAACCAGAAAGGACCTGACATTCCAATGAGATCTCCTATAAAACTTCAGTGTTCTGATTTATGTCAGTTATAAGGAAGTTGACATTTTCATTTAGCTATATATAAGATCATCATTTCATAGATTTAGAACTGCAAAAGAATTTAGAGATCATCTAATCCAACTGCCCCCTCTCCAGAAGAGGAAACAGAGACCCAGATAGCTTAAGTAATGTGGCCAAAGCTATATAGTTAGTATGTGGGTGGCAGAGTTGGGGTTGAATCCAAATCCTCTGACTCTGAATTTTTCCACTACACCATATGAAAATCATCTCTTAAAGGCAAAACCAAACTTTCATTGCTCAATTGTGTATTTCTTTTATTGCCTCCCTTGGATGGAAAAGCTGTGGGAAATTCCTAATTTCAAGGAATTTTTTAGCGTAAAAGAAAGGTTTCAGCCTTCACATATTATTCAACCCAATCAACATTTTTGAGGCTTGTAAAAGTCAGATTCTTGGGTGACAAGGTTCAACATCCAATTGCAGATTACAAACAGAGCACTTGCCCAGAGTCAGGAAGACTCATTTTTGTGAATTCAAATCTGGCCTCAAACAACTACTAGCTGTGTTACCCTGGGCAAGTCCCTTAACCCTGTTTGCCTCAGTTTTTGCCTGCAAAATGAGTTGGAGAAGGAAATGGCAAACCACTGTAGTATCTCTGCCAAGAATACCCCAAATGGGGTCAATGAAGAGTCAGACATGATTGAACAGTAACAAAAGTGTTCACAAAAATTGAAAGTCTGTTTGATGGCGAAGACTTTGGGCCATGGAAAAACATTTCTCAATAGACCAGCATGCTTGTGATAGCATAACTTAATACCTGAAATAACTCTGTGAGATGCAAGGACAGGGTTTTAATGGGGCTTACTTTAGAAGATCCAGATGTTGCTGAATGGCTTTTAAAAGCTGTCTTTAATGACCTCATTAACATTCCCCAGTAGCTGGTAGAGCTTGAACAAAACATGAAAAGTCTTTGTTTTGTTCTGAGAAATGCTCAAGAATTACATTTTCCCCGAGAAACTGTTATTCAGACCTACCAGAGTGGTGTGTGTGTGCACATCTGTGCACTGTCCATGGCACAAATCTGAAAACTTCATTTTCACGATGAATACTTGCTTGCACTCCATTCTATTTACCCATCACATTTGCAGCATTGTCATTACCTCTTGTTTTCATATCCCTGCATTCTAATAGTGTATGAAGAATTTGAGAAGCTTGTGAAAACTTTCTTGTATAGAACATGTTTTGATAGGGTTACTGGACCAATAAATGTGTAGATATATTTTGAAACAGATTTGGGAATAATGATTTTCACAGTATAAGGGATGCTCAGTAAGAAAACTTCCCTCTACCAATGTAGATTGGTACCTGATTTGCAACTTGCAGTCATCAAAAGTTGCCTGGGGCACTGAAAAGGTGAGTGACTTGCCCAGGGTAAGCCAAAGATGGGCTTTGAACTCAGGGCTTCCTTACTCAGAGATAAGTTCTCTGAGCTGTCATCAACTATCTCATGCTGCCTCTCCATCTGAATTTCAGATATCTTTGTGGACAAAATCATAAACTATGCTCTAAAAGATAGCATAGCTAGGTGAACTCAGAACTAGTTTAATAACCAGATAAAAATACTAAGTACTCCTTAATGGATTAACGTCAAACTAGAAAGAAGGCAGAGATTTGAGCCTTGCCCCCTACACTTACTAGCTGTGTGATCACCAAGTTGCTGAAAACCTCTGAGTTTCAGATTCCTCATATATGAAATATTAGTAGTGTTACAAACTGAACTATATAGCCTTTAAGATCCCCTGTAGCTCTGAGGTTCTGTGACTGCGCCTCCTTCCTCTAGCAATGACTTATAGAATTTGACTCACCTCTCTTTGGTGAGTCACTTTAGAGACACATTCAAATAATAATGAAAAATACTTTGCTTTCATAATTTCAGTTCTAACTGTGTTGTCCAGCAAGATAATCAATTCAGCAATCACAGAGCTGGGTACATAGTTGTTTGTTCTTTGTTTCGAAGAGGACCAATGACATCACAAGGTGATGTCTTGACTCGCCTATGAATTGGATTTGAGTGAGGCAGAGTTGCACAAAGTCATCAGCCTCACTCTCTCTTCCAGGAGTCATTAAAATCTAGCTGCAAGACAAAAGTAAGGACAACTAGGCGATGACGCAGGATTCAGTGGGTGACCTTGGTGTTTTTGATGGTCAACCAAGCTCTAAGCGCTCCCAGCACCTGCTTCAGCCTCCTTCATGGCTATTGAAACAAATTGTTCTCATCTGCCTATTTCTCCAGGTGGGGAAGTCTTCACATGCCTGGGGTAAACACCCCCCAACTCACCCATGTATTTAAGGTCTGTCAGCTATCCTCAACCTAGTTTAGCCTGTTTGCAAAGACACTTTGCCAACATGAGACCACTGCATATGCTGCAGCTTCTTAGAGCCACAAATGAGAGTTGAGTGCCAGACGGACACCAAAGGTGGATGAACAGCCCTTAAAAAGGCTTAGCAAACTCTCATACCTGAGTTGCTAGTCCTCCATGAATACCCCACACACCCCTTGGTACATAGTAGGTGCTTAATCAATATTTTTTGACTGATTGACTGATGGATAGATTGAAATAAAGCCCAGCTCAACTGTACCTTCTTGGTGGAAAGATTATTGGCTCTAGGGTCAGGTAATTTGGAAACAAATCTTATTTCTGATACTAGATGTTTCTGATACTAGGTTAGGATTATTAGCAAGTCATTTAATATCTCTAAGTTTTTGTTTTCTTATTAATAAGTAATCCTACATCCAGATTGGTCATAGAGATGCAGTTACTTTCCCAAGGTCCCACTGGCCTGAACTATATGTTCAGGTTTGGGGCATTATTAGAAAAGAGTTCTTGGACACAGAGGCCAGAAGAAGAAGGAGAAGGAAGTAATTTGGATGTATAGATGTGTCTTCCATCTGGGGGAAGGGTTGATGACCAACCTTATTCCTCCAAGCTTTTTCATTCAGTGAGACTATGACAGCTTAGTAATGTGTCTGGTACTGGGGGGTGGGGGTGTTGAGGATGATAATAGCTAATAATAATAGCTAACATTTATATAGCACTTACTATATGGCAGGTACGGTGCTAAGCATTTTATAAGTATTATCTCAAATTGATTCTTACAACTCTGGGAGATAAAACCTACTGTTGTCCCCATTTACAGATGAGGAAGCTGAGGCAAATAGAGGTGAAGTGACTTGCTCAGGGTCCCATGGCTAGTAACTGTCCAAGGCCAGATTTGAAATCAGGTCTTCCTGGCTCCAGGACCAATGCTCTATCTGCTGTGCCACCTAGCTACACTAAATGATGATAAAATCACTATAGTGAAAAATGGACCTCATTTGGTGAGACTGCCCCCTCACAGGCATTTTTCCTTCCCCCAACAAATCAGCTTTAGAGAAAGTGACTGTGTTAACAACCCCACCCCCTCTTAGAAGGACAGCTGTTTTCTGCTCTTGTGGTCAAAACCTAGCATTGGCTCCAATATTTACAATGGACTATCCTGCTTACCATCAAACAATAAACAAAAGAAAATATTACGTTGTCTGAAGGGCAAAAAGGATGAAGCAAAGGTCCCAAGGGTATAAATAGTAGCTTATTATTGATTTGGTAATTACTGAACAAGTTGTCTAAAGGCACCATAACACTTATACTTGGTTTATTATTGCAAAGCCTTTTACTCAGTTCCACATTCATGGCTTATTTATATACTACAAATATGTAAATTGACACAAACATAATGAGAATGCTAGAGTATTTGATTTTTAAGACTCAAGTTCAAATCCCTGGCTCAGACACTTACTAGCTGTGTTAAACCTAGCCAAGTCATTCAACTTCTCTTATTCTTAGTTTCATCATGCAAAAAAAAAATGGATATAATAATAATACCCCAGAAAAACCTGAGAAGACTTAGGTGAACTGCTGCAGAGTGAAGTGAGCAGAACCGAAAGAACATTGTACACAGTAACAACAATATTGTAACAATGATAAACTGTGAAAAACTTAACTCCTCTGATCAATATAATGATCCAAGACAATTCCAAAGGACTCATAGTGAAAAAATGCTGTCTACCTCTAGAGAGAAAACTGATGAACTCTGGGTGCATATTGAAGCATCCCTTTTTCACTTTATTTTTCTTGCTTTTTTTCTCAACATGGCTAATATGGAAATGTTTTGCATGACTTCACAGGCATAATGGGTATCATATTGCTTGTCTTCTTAATAGCTGGGGAAGTGACAGGAGGGAAGAAGAGAATTTGGAACTCAAAATTTAAAAGAATGAATGTTAAGAATAAATAATTCATTTTTTTAAAAAAGATAATAATAGTACCCACCTCACAGGATTGTTGTAAAGACCAAATGAGATAACATATGGAAAATATTTTACAAATCTTACAGCAATATAGATATAGAAATGATAACTATTTTTGTTGCTATTTAAAATATTCTACCACCACAATCATGAACAATGGCATTTTACTTGGGAGATAGGTTAATCCCATTATGCTTCTGCCTATCCATAACACATCTACTAAACAGACATGATTGTTTTTATTTAGTCATAAACATGGCTTCTATTGTGTCTATAATAGCCATAAGTATGGCATCCAAATTTATAAAAGGAGTCTTATTAATTCTATTAATAACTTGATATGACATCAAGCTATATTGCACCACTGAAACACATATTTAAAGGCTGCTTCATCTGATGGGATCTTTCTCCATATGTGTATGTATGTATTTGTGTACACACACACACACACACATATGTCATTTTGACTGGATAAGTGCAAAATTCTTAACGCACACTGTTGTAGGCCAGGACTAAACAGGCTGGTCTGGTATCTCAAGTTAGGTAGTAGAACAAAATGATACACTTATAGTCCACTTAACAGTTAGAGAAGAAAAAAAAGTTTTCCTTAGCCACAGCAGAGGAAAGACATTCAGTGCAGAAAATGGATGTTCATCAAGAATACAGCCTTGATTTAGATGAACACAGCTCTCCTATCTTGGTGTTGGTTATGCTACTGGTTTGTGGTCAGTACTCTAAGGGAAGACCTAGAACCACTTACGTCTATTTGTTATTGTTATTGTTTTGTTTTGTTTTTTAACTTGGGCAGCTAGTAAACTACACCAGTGACCTGAGAGTATAAATCTATTGGTTGTATAAGGGATATTGTGCACTACTTTACTGGTTTTGCCAATATAGATTGTGTTTATTCACATGAGTCTGTCTAGATGTGGCTCAAAATGAGGCAAGAATAGCTATCTCTGGAAGCAACTGAAGCTTAAAAACTGTTTCAATACCTTCTAAGGGAAAAAAAGTAGCCTAATTTGCATAGAGTGGGACTTAAGCATATGGCTCCTTCCATATACATCAAGAAATGATAGAGACTGAAGGTTTCAAATTTGAACCCAAAGATCACATTGAACAATGTGATGGATGAACAAATACCATGGTTTTCTCCAGGCAAGGTATATCAGCTATAAATGTATCAAGGAGAAGGCTATGGCTGAATATAGTAAGTGACACTGGGATCCTGAAATCAAAGTTGAATGGGAAGAATGTGTTTAGTTCTATTAACATCTATGCAATACTAATCTTACATTTTGAATGATAACATATTTGGAAAGTATTCTAATAAAAATCCATTCAATACTAATGAAACATAATGCCTATCATCCTGATAGCTAAAGAAATATTAATATTTTCTTGCCAAAAAAGGAGAAATAGAATTCATAGACATTATTAGATCAAATGCTAAATGAGTCAAAAACCTACAGAAATACTTCTAGAACGAGGAGATATAATTTCACCAAACAGTAGTAAATAACAAGTACATGCTTTGACATTAGGTACATTCCATTAGATTTGTCAAATGTAACTGAAAGTGGTTTTCCTCTTCATGGAGCATATGAAATGGCTGAGATCCAAGAAGGAATCAAAAGGCCCACAGTGAATGAGATCCACATGAACTTAGTTATAATATTTCAATAAAGAAACAGCAAATAAATGTTTGGGTCATGCAGACTGGTTGTCTGAGTCATACAGAATTGTTTGTGGAAACAAAGGAGTCTAAAATGGCAATTAATGACCAGGTCATTAACACCACAAATTACAGAAAGGTTATTCTTAAGGAGGTTAAACTTAGTGATCAATAGAGATTTTGCAGGGAAACAGTAGAAACTGAACAATACATTTCTGCAGGCTGGAAAATTTTAACATCTAAACAATATCTAGCAAAATATGATTTGTTGGCTAGACTTATACATTAAAAGTTCACTGTCTTTCATGGGCTGACAAGAAGCCCCCATGCTATAAAAGTAGACCTCAAAACATCTTATAAAATTCAACTATAACCTTTGGATCAAAGAGCCAATTGTATAGGACTCTCTTCTCATTGGTGGAGATTGATTACTCAATGCCCTTCACCTGCATGAGGGGTGGGAGGAGTTGGTGAAGGCCAGAGAGAAGAGAGATCCAGGTCTTCAAGAACTCTGTCTGTCTGTCTCTCGCTGTCTCTCTGTCACACACACACACACACACACACACACACACACACACACATTTCACTCCCAATTAGAGAACTCCTTTACCTCCTTCACTCTGTATTTTCTGGTATATATTCTATGTATACTTTCTCTGGTTTCTGAATAGACTTAGATAAATAGATTTATTTGATATATATGTTCATTGCGGAACTGGCATTTGGTGGGAAGGGAATCAAGCTTTGGAGATACACACACACATATACATAAACACATACATATATATACACATATATACACATATATACACATATATACATATATCTTGGAACACTCCTTTTCCATTAAGAAATAGTAATCAAGAGTATAGCCTGAACCCCAAAGTTACTTCCCCTATCCTAGAGGAAAAATGTTTAAAGAGTAAATAGATATAATTCTAGCCCAGTAAGCTCTCTCTCTCTCTCTCTCTCTCTCTCTCTCTCTCTCTCTCTCTCTAAGGTGAGCAGAATGGCCAGCTTCTGGTCTCAATCTCCTGCTTCTCCTCCTGACAGGAATCAAAGTCTCCCTTGGACAAGGGTTAAGGGAGTAGACTTTAGAGATATCTACTCTTGCCTGCCTTTGAGCTACATCCAGGCAGACCTACATGGGCAAAAACAGAAACAACAAAATAACACACACTATCCATTACACAACCAATAAACGTATACTGGAACTGGACCATTATCATTGCCCAAAATGTTGTTTCCAATCACTGAGATATAACATTGACACATAAAGTCAAGTGAACGAGCATTTATTAAGCACTTGTGGAATGAAAACCTTTCAAAACATAAAGACCTAGGAGAGGAGATAAAACTCATTTGGGAATAGGTTGAGAAATTATGTGGCATAGTGAATAGAATGTCTGATTTAGAGCCAGAAAGGCTTGGTTCAAATCCAGCCCCTGATACTCTGAGACAAAGTCTTTTTACCTCTCTGAGACCCAATTTCCTCATCTATAAAATAGAGAAAATAGTAGCACCTACTTCGCAGAGTTGATGTGAGGATCAAATGAGATACCACATGTAAAGTGCTTTACAAACTTTAAAGTGCTGTATAAATTTTAGTTATTAGTTTAATAATAATAACAATGATAGCTAGTGTTTATATAGCACTTTAAGGTTTGCAAAGTGCTTTAAAAATATTACCTCATTTTGTCCTCACAACAACCCTGAGAGGTAGATGCCATAATTATTCCCATTTTATAGATGAGGTAAATTGAGCTTAAGTGATTTGCCCATGGTCACACAGATAGTAAGTATGAGAGGCAGGATTTATTCCCAAATCTTACTGCTTCAGGTTCAGCATTTTATCCACTGTGCCACCTAGCTGCTTCTAGTAGGAGGTACATATCATCTCTGTTGAACTGTCTGCTATTGGAACTGCATCAAGGATGCTTTCAGTTAGATTACAGAGGATGAGCTTTCATTCTAACATTTTTATTCAACTGTAAAATAGTTACTTTGTTCATCTATGCAATAGGTAGTAGAACATTAAATACAGAAGAATAATGATAGGATAGTGATTTGACTCAGAACCTTTTCTCTCTGAATACCATTGGAAAACATAAGGAAATAGTATATCATATTTACATAGTTTTGAAAAAACATTTGCAAAGTACCTTCCTTACAACCATCTTGTGAATTAGATAGTGTAAATGCTACATCATTATACTTGCTGTACTGATCAAAAAACTGAGCTTCTGAGAGGTTGCAACTAAATGATTTCTTAAGGTCCCTGCTACTTTTGAAATCCTATGATTTATACAAGATAGTAACTAATTAGTGTTTACCCCCACTGAGGGTGGAACAAGACAAAAAAAATACATAGTGTTAGGGGAAGAATTTAAATTATTTGTTTTAAAGTCCCAGGCCTGATTGATAATAAATTGAATTATCTCAGAAGCTTGTAGATTCTCTTTCCCCTCCAAAATCTCAAGGAACAGTCAGTCAACAAGCATTTATAAAATGCCTATGATGTTCCAGGTTCTAAGCTAGGTGCTAGGGATACAAAGAAAGGTAAAAGACAGTCCCTGCCCTCAAGGACCTTACACTCTAAGGGAACAAATGCTATACCGATATATTCAGAATGACTAAAGATGTAAAGGTGATGGAACAGATAAGTTGCAGGGATTGCTAGAGAGGCCCTCAATATTTCCAAAGCTTTCACAACCAGTATTAGTGCAAAATGGGCGTGGGAGCAGAGGAGAGGAGTGTTTCAAGTGAGGAGGTTCCTTTTTCCCCAGTTGGTTTCCTAAATCATAGGAAATAACGAAAAATTATGTTGTCATTGCCGTTTGGAGATGTGGGATGTGTGAGGAAAAGTGGGAGTTCTTTGTCATGAACATAACTATTCAGCTGCATTTTTACCATATCTTATCAGAGTATTAGAAGTACTAATGATTGTTTAGCATTTTAAAGTTTGCAAAGTATTTTTCTGTCCTTGGAGGGAAAGGTACTCTGTCTCTCTGTCTCTGTGTCTGTCTGTCTGTCTCTCTCTCTCTCTGAATATGTATATATGCATATTTGTATATGTATATATATATATATATGACAATTAACATGAAATACTAATGAAGTCCTCTCACAATCCCCTAGGAAAATCCACACTTGGTATAAACCCTGACAAGCCACTGGATGGGAATTTCAAAAGAGAGTTATGGGAACTTGTCTGCTTCCTCTTACTTTGGCTGACCATCCTTCTTATCTAATGTGTTTTATGTCTAAATTGTCAGGAACCTGAATATCTTTGGGTAGAATCTAGCCTTGTCATTCAGTTTGAAACCTACCCTTATGATATTCAGCAGTAAGTCAGCAACAGAAAACTGCAAGTGAAAAACTGTAAGCAGCTCCTTTCTTATCTCATCCCACACTCTGACCTCTAGCCAATGCAGCAAATCCAGAATCCCAGTACTCTTCCTTTCTCCCCTCCTCCCTACCTTGTTTTACTGAATTAGAAGCTTAAATAGTACAGAGAGTTTGTTCTGGCCCTGGGAGATACCTCCAATCTTCCTGTACCCTCAGTCATACCAGTGAAATAATCAACTATCTCTCCTTACAGAAACCAGTCCTCTGACAGGGTGGGGAGCCAGGTAGTAATGAGGATAACTATATGAGGCAGGGCAGATAAGAGAAGGAAATGGGACAGTGATGCCCTTTGCCTCTGCACCTTTAAAAAAAAAAACTTTATTCCACTCATATGGCAGGGCCCAGCAAAAACTAATAACAGTTTGACAAATCTTGTAAGCTTTGTCTGGGATACATATTGGGTTTTTTCACATTAGTGGGGACCAAGTGGAGAAATTCTCTATGCAGAACTGTTATTATTGGACACCCTGATTTTTAGGACCCTCATGATCAAAATTAGCATTTTGTTCTCATTTTTGTTTTAGACTATAATTGTACAGTCATCCATTTTCCCATTTCTTTCTTTACAATCCAGGCCAGTTTCTTTGTTATAACATTTGTTTGTTTGAATGATTAAGTATTAATAAATGTTATATTACTATATTCTTGCAAGTGTAGATGAGTCATGTAAATTTTCATATGCTTAAAATACTGGTGCCCAGCTCACAAATGCTATTTTTTTTCTTTTTTTTCTTTTAAACAAATCTAGACTGGTTGCCTTACTGTGAGATTCTCGTGGTCCGATGATCCATAGGATAAGTTTTGCCTTCTGTCCTAATTACCCTTGAGTAATCAACCACAAATGCTTAATCTCATTTGGGAGTCCCACAGGTGTTTGGGGTTTATTTGGTCCTATTTCCTTTCTTTTAAAATTGAAACTGCTTATCCTATTATTAGGTGAATTTGAAATTCCAATCAAATTGCTATCTCAGTGTAGGGATCCATTGGGGAAATTTCAGATATTTGCCTGGACCTCCAGAGGGATTGCCTTTGGTACAGGGACCCCTGAACAATTTTGAAGTGCCCTATATAGAAAGGTGTACCTAGGGATTTTCTCTGGACCCCACTTAGAAAATCAACTGTGGTGTAGGAAGCATGGAAGAATTTTCACTTACAACAGTTTAGTGTTTCATGTAAGCATGAGAGAATGACTTCTAGTCAACCCCCAGTCTTAAATCCTTTTGGGGAAGGCTTCATGTGTTTTGGGAAATTCTGTACAAACCAAGTTTCCTTCTGAGATAGGAAGCTTAATTTATCTTACTTTTCTTTCTTTATTGACCTTTAGGTTAAGGAAGGTCACTTCAAGCACCAAGACAGTATAAGCAAGCTATAACCTCTGGCAAACATTGTAAAATGTTCTGTTTGTGGAATTTGTGTAACTTTATTGGGGGGGGGCACCTTTGATTTCTACCGTATAAGCAGGAGTATATAATATCTGTGACACATTGATTCTTTCAAAGCCCTTTCCTGTGTGATGCTGGGAAAACAAGTGAAAGGACATGCTTGAGCCTCCCCAGGAACCCAGATAATTTTTCAAGAGATTGAGGAAAACAGAGAATATGTTCAAATTGCATCCCAGGGGCAGCTAGGTGTCACAGTGGATAGAGCACCAGCCCAGGAGTCAAGAGTACTTAAGTTCAAATTCAGCCTCAGACACTAGCTGTGTGACTCTGGGCAAGTCACTTAACCCTGATTGTTACACACACACACACACACACACACACACACACACACACACACACACACACAAAGCACCCCAGCTAATTTGTCAAGAAAAGCAATGTTTTCTTTACAGGGTAAAGAACATAATGGAAGACAGACCAATAAGGCCTCAGGTCTCAGAGCAGATGTGGCTATATGCCTTTTCTCATGGGTCCTACAGAGCACATACAATATTCCCTGATGGTTTTTACTCCAACAATGGAGGCTTAGTGAGCCTTCTGGACATAAGTGACCATGGACCTACTGCTATATAGTGGCAAGGAGTTTTCTGATTGGCTTTAAGGTTAGAAGAAATAATAACAGAACCAGATTACGTTTAAGAAAAGGATCAATACCATCCCATACCTATAACTTATTTCACTAGCAATTAATTGTCTGGATTAAAAACAGATGCTTTCAGAGAGGAGAAAAGAAAACCATAGTCCTTGCTCTAAGGTTTGGCTTGAATGCTGATCCCTTTTCTGCCTAAGGTGTGGTTGGGTAAGCAATGGCAGTTGCCATGTTTCCCTGAGCATATGATGTTGTGTTTATTATGTTTATTGCGTGTTTATTCTTTCCTTATATCAGGTGGTGATTCCCGAGATAGGATTGCCCAAGTGACTGATAAGATGAGGAAATCAATCCATCAAAGCCATCTCAAATTCCACTGACAACCAGTGTCTTGGACCTGTAGCCTGGTAGCCATGACAGCTAAGTCCAATGACAATTTAGCTCCAATGAGAACCTGCTTGATCCAAGCCTAGCAATAAATTATGTCAAGAGACAAGTTACTATGTCCTGCAAATAAAGGAATGACTCACCATTGGCTATACCACATCTAGATGTGTACTTGAAGAGGGAGAAAAGGCTTCTATATCTAGGAGGTAACCCTAAGCCCCATAGTGCTTCAGTAGTACCTGTATGTCTCAAGTTTGAGTCCACTCTTCCCAGGTAAATACTGTATGTACAAAAGGGAGAGAGTACCCCTATTTGGGGAAAAGGAGAAATTTTATTTCAACAGCTATAAGTTTTTATCTATTCTTTTCAGCAACTGAGTGTATTTAGCGGTGTGTGTGCACCTCAAATGGGGTGGTGGATGTTTTGTACCAACAATTTAAAATTTGAGCCCACTCTCCCCAGGGGCCAAGTGTATCTAAGGAGAAAATGTGTCTTGGTCTGGGGAAAATACTTTTGTAATTTCTGTTCCTGTTATACCTTATCAATAAATTCCATTTTGTAAAAGCTAGATAATATCAATTGCTTTATTGATATTGGGGAGAATACATTGAATGGGAGCTTATGAAGGAAAGCATTAAAAACTCCAATCCTTCCAGATTCTCTCTAGGACCTTGCCTTCTGAAGATGCAGTGTGCTAGGCCAGTGGGAATAGGAAAGTGAAAGCCCAGAGGGGATTCCAAAAAAGAAACTCCAGGCTATCATTCTTCCCCACCTCAAATTTCAAAGTACTATTCTAGGTCCTAGAGGAGATATAATGCTTTAATGAGACATAAATAAATCTTATAGACTAGATTGGGGGATGAGAAACAAATACAAATGACTATAATGTGTCTCATATACACACACACACACACACACACACGTACTTGTTTTGGTGTGCTTATCAACGTAGAGAACTGTCAGTGTGGAATCTCCTTCCACCAAACCAGACAAATGCATGAATAATAGATATCATTACATATATTAGGAGAGTGTTTTTCAAGATCTGAGGGGAAGTCCATCCTGAGATAGGAGAGAATCTAATGAAAGCTATCAAAGAGTTTTTGAGAGTATTGTTTGAGTTAAATGAGGGGGAAGACTAAACCCATAAAGGGGAGAAAGGACTGAATTCCAAGCATAAGAAACAGCATGAACAAAGTCACAAAGAGGCAGGAGATAAGCATGGTGTATTGAAGGGACAATCAGTCAATTCAGAAGTATTTATTAAGGCTATGAGCCAGGCACGGGGCAAAACACCAGAGATACAGAGAAAGGCAAAAACCATCCCTGCCCTCAAGGAGAAACAACTGTAGTCTAGTTCAGTTGGAGTTTTGCCTGCCTGGATAAAAAGTAGAAGCTTATCAGAGAGGAGAAAAGAAAAGCCAGCTAGGACAGCTCTGGGGATTGGCTCAAATGCTGATCCCCTTTCTGCCCAGGATGGCTTCTTTACACTCTGTGTGAATAACAAGCCAGGGGAGAGGAGGTCAGGTGCCCATATGTAAAACACCTGCTATTTCTGACCTGCTGTCTTTGAAAATGGCATCAGGATGATAAGTGACTTAGAAATATAAGAACTCTAGCAGCTGTTTCTCACTTTCACTTCAGCTCTCCATGTGGTCTGGGCCTTTATGAGAAAAGAAATCTAGGTATTGAAAACAGCAGGTTAGGCCTGAGCAGCTCTCATTCTCCTCTTCCAAAATGGCTAAGTCCAATAAAGCGGTTGCTCACAAAGCCTCCCTCTCTTTTTTCTTTTCCTGTCCAAGTCAATAAATTCCAGTAAACTCTTTTAAGTTGATCTTTTGTTATTGAAGATGAAACCTTTCTGATTTACCCTTTTATTTACTTAGGAAGGGAGGTCAGTATGAACCCAGGAAAATAGATCTATCCATAACCTAGCATGAAAGTCTTGTATTTTCCCCTTTATTTCATAGCTCTTAACATCCTGGAGTCATGCAGCCTAGGCTCTGTGGATGAATCCTGGCTTTTTGTGTAAGCAGAAACCATTTGAAGTCAGAAGTATTGCTATGATAATCCTGCTGAGTAAACATATTCTCTTTGCCATATCAAAGAATTTTAATGCTGGAAGAGACATTTTATAAAACCCAACCATTTTATGAAGAAGAATTTTAAATAATTTCCATGAGGTCAAAATTAGTTAATGGCAAACCTAGAACCCTGCTTTCCTGACTCTCTGTCTAGGCCTCAGGGGATGAAAAAAAATATATATATGTATATATACACACACATATACATATATACACACATATATATGTGTATATACATCTATACACACACGTACACACACACACACACACACACACACATGCACATGGAGTTGTACTGCTAGTGACCCCATAGATCATGTATTCTAGCTCTGTGGGTCTGGAAATATTCATTAGCTTCTTGCTAAGTGACAATCAATTAATCAATAAACATTTATTAAGTGCCTACTATGTGCCAGAAACTGTGCTAAACACTGGGGACACAAAAAGAGTCAAAAGACAGTCCCTGCCCTCAAGGATCTCACAAAACAGATCCAGCACCAGTTCTTCCTTGGACTTGGAACAAGGATTTCTCTCCCACCCATCCAGTATTAGTAACAGTTACTACTTGAGCACATAGTATTGAGAATATGTGCTTGCCTAGATGAACCTGGGACTAGACCTAAATTCCCTGGCTGCCTCTTCTGTTTTGTGTTTGTTTCCCTTAGTACAGGTCACCCAGTAGCAACCCTGAGAAATAGATGTTTCAAGCCCTTATGGTAACTTTATGAGTTTGAGATGTTGGAAACTCGTGGAGTCAGTAGTAGCTGCCCATTAGGAGATACTGTTGTTGTTGTTGTTGTAGTTGTTCAGATGTTTCGATTGTGTCTGACTCTCTATGACCCCATTTAAGGATTTCTTGGTAGAGGTACTGGAATGGTTTGCCATTTCCTTCTCCAGCTCATTTTACAGATGAGGAAACTGAGGCAAACAGAGTTAAGTGACTTGATCAGAGTTGCATAGCTAATAAGTGTCTGAGGCCAGATTTGAACTCATAAAGATGAGTTTTCCTGACTTTAGGCCTGGCGCTCTATCCACTGAGTCACCTAGCTGCCCTCCATTATGAGATTCTTCTACTATTATATCACTCCTCAGAAGAGGGGATGATAGGAGCAGAGCCAAGATGGCAGAGTGAAAGCAGAGATTTGCTTGAGCTCTCCCCCAAACCCCTCCAAATACCTGTAAAAAATGACTCTAAACAAATTCTAAAGCAGCAGAACCCACAAAAAGACAGAGTGAAACAAATTTCTAGCCCAAGACAGCCTAGATGGTTGATTGGAAAAGTATATCACGTGGGGCGGGGAGAGGAGCAAAGTTTGGCATGGGCATGCAGGCAAACCTAGAGCAGGCCTCAGAGGACTAAATCACGGGCAGCTGTGGCAGTTTCCAGACTTCTCAACCCATGAATGCCGAAGACAACTTAGAAGGTCAGTGGGAAAAGTCTGTGACTGTGGTGAGAGAGAAGCGCAGTCCCAAACCCAATCCCTGAGCTTGGCCCCAGGGCGGCAGCTGCTTCTGGAACTTCTGGCCCACAGGCTGAGGGGGAATCAAATGGCTGATCAGAGGGGGATTACATGGATCTCACTACTGATGCAGGATTCTCTTGCTTTGCCCATGTTTGGATCTGGGTCACAGTTCTGGGTGGTAGTCCTGGGGCGAGGAGGAGTGCTGGGGTGGTGGAGCTTGTAGTGTGGTGGAGAGGAAATCCTCCTCACAGTTCCAAGGCAGAAAAGAGTGCTTGTGGTCACTCATAGACCAGAGCACAGGCCAGGAAAGGAGTAAACACCTTGCCTCTTATCATACCACCTTGGGAGAACTGAAAACTTACAGGTCCCTAGAAGTGTCTCTGAAAACAGCTGCACAAAACCCCCGAAGCTTGGGACAGTACATTTTCCACACTGAAAGCAGACCCCTACCTTAACAAAGAGTTTAAAACTCAAGTAATTGGCTGGGACCATGAACAAACAAAGGTGCAAAAAGAGTTAGACCATAGAATCTTTTTTTGGTAACAAAGAAGATCAAAACATACAACCAGAAGAAGACAACAAAGTCAAAGCTCCTACATCCAAAAGCCTCCAAGAAAAATATGGATCAGTCCTAGGCCATGGAAGAGCTCAAAAAGGAGTTTGAGAAGCAAATAAGAGAAGTAGAGGAAAAACTGGGAAGAGAAATAAGAGTGATACAAGAAAATTATGAAAAACAAGTCAACAGCTTGCTAAAGGAGACCCAAAAAAAAATACTGAAGAAAATAACACCTTAAAAAATAGCCTAACTCAAATGGCAAAAGAGGTCCAAAAAGGCAATGAGGAGAAGAATGCCCTAAAAAGCAAAATTGGCCAAATGGAAAACAAAGTCCAAAAGATTACTGAAGAAAATACTTCCTTAAAAATTAGAATGGAGCAATTGGAAGCTAGTGACTTTATGAGAAATTAAGGCACTGTAAAACAAATCCAAAAGAACGAAAAAATAGAAAACAATGTGAAATATCTCATTGGAAAAACAACTGACCTGGAAAATAGATCCAGGAGAGAGAATTTTAAAATTATTGGACTATCTGAAAGCCATGATCAAAAAAAGAGCCTAGAAATCATCTTTCAAGAAATTATCCAGGAAAACTGCCCTGATATTTTAGAACCAGAGGGCAAAATAGAAATTGAAAGAATCCACTGATCGTCTCCTGAAAGAGATCCTCAAAGGAACACTTCTAGGAATATTGTAGCCAAATTCCAGAGTTCCCAGGTCAAGGAGAAAATATTACAAGCAGACAGAAAGAAACAATTCAAGTATTGTGGAAACACAATCAAGATAACACAAGATTTAGCAGCTTATACATTAAGGGACCACAGGGCATGGAATATAATATTCCGGAGGGCAAAGGAGATAGGATTACAACCAAGAATCACCTACCCAGCAAAACTGAGTATAATCCTTCAGGGGAAAAAATGGTCATTCAGTGAAATAGGGGACTTTCAAGCATTCTTGATGAAAAGACCAGAGCTAAACAGAAAATTTGACTTTCAAATACAAGACTCAAGTGGAACATGAAGAGGTAAACAGGAAAGAGAAATCATAAGAGACTTATTAAGTTTGAACTGTTTGCATTCCTGCGTGAAAAGATGATATTTGTAACTCATGAGACCTTTGTCAGTATTAGGTAGTTGGAGGGTAAAAATTATATGTATGTATAGACAGATAGACAGATAGATAGATAGATAGATAGATAGATAGATAGATAGATAGATAGATAGATAGATAGATAGATAGATAGAGGGCACAGGGTGAGTTGAACATGAAGGGGTCATATCTGGAGAATAAAATTAAGGGGTGGGAGAAATTATACTGGGAGAAGAAAGGGAGAGGTAGAATGGGGTAAATTATCTCACATAAAACAGACAAGAAAAGGCTTTTGCAGTGGAAGGGAAATGGGGGAAGGTGAAAGGGAATGAGTGAATCTTATTCTCATGAGATTTGGTTTAAGTAGGGCATAACATACACACTCAATTGGAAATGGAAATCTATCTTTCCCTACAGGAAAAAGGGGGGGAAGGGGACAAGAGAGCAAGAGGATGATAGAGGGGAGGGCAGATTGGAAGAGGGGGTAATCAGAAGCAAACACTTCTGAGGAGGGACAGGGTCAAAATAGAGAATAGAATAAATGGGGGGCAGGATAGGATGAAGGGAAATATACTTAGTTTTTCACAACATGACTACTATGGAGGTATTTTGCATGACTACACATGTATAACCTGCATTGAGTTGCTTGCCTTTTCAATGAGGGTGGGTGGGGAGGGAGAAAGGAAGAAAATTTGGAACCCAAAGTTTTAAAAACATGTGTTAAAGAATTGTTTTCACATGCAACTGGGAAATAAGAAATATAGGAAATGGGATATAGAAATCTATCCTGCCGTACAGGAAAACAGAAGAGGAAGGGGATAAGAGAAGAGGGGAGAGATAGAAGGGAGGGCAGATTAGGGGAAGGGTATTCAGAATGCATATCATCTTGGGGTGGGGGAGGGATGAGATGGGGAGAAAATTTGGAATTCAAAATCTGGTAAAAGTGAATGTTGAAAACTAAAAATAAATAAATTTTAAAAAAAAGAAGAGGACTGAAGACCTATGATTGGCTGGCCAGTTTTTGGAACAATACACATTCAAAGTGAATAAGATATCCATTCAGCAGTCCCACAAAGCTATCTTTATCTTCCAGGAGAGTATAATAGATGGGACTCTATTTTTTAAATATTCATTAACTTAATTTTATGAATCTAACATGTTCTAAGACTTTCTTTGTGGTGGAGAAATAAATACCTGTCCCATACCTAATATCTAGTTTACATTTCTACATAGGACACTGTTAATCCCTAGCAGGGAGACCTTAAATATGAGATATATCAAAGATTCTTCTAGGGTTTCCTCAAATTTCTTCTTAAAGGTGGGAGTATAACCAACTAGAGAGTGTATAAAAAGCCTGACTCCCTTTTTTTTATTGTCAAGCTTCCCCAAGGATGTTTCTGGACTTTCTAAGTTTCCAGA
This sequence comes from Vombatus ursinus, assembly GCF_900497805.2. Classification (NCBI taxonomy): domain Eukaryota; kingdom Metazoa; phylum Chordata; class Mammalia; order Diprotodontia; family Vombatidae; genus Vombatus; species Vombatus ursinus. The sequence continues at coordinate 23,218,338 of NW_020940355.1, forward strand.
GCAAGATTCCCTTTTCTGATATTATCCCCACAGGTAAATCATCTTTCTGGCCTATCCTTCCTCTGGTTTAACCTATTGAAAAATTATAAAGTAAGCAAAACTTTCTAGTTATCCCCGTTTATCTTTCAGCATTCTTCTCTAACCTTGTTCTCCTTGACCTCAAAAACAACTTTCCTGTTGCCCTGGCCTACCCAGGACCTCCTACTGTGATAATCTATCCAGGTAAGCTTTCCCTACAGACTGTTCCAAGTGGGTAGTCAAAATACGTCCCCCTCCCCAACCCACTTCTCACTCTATCTGACTTTACCTGCACTGTGCCCTAGGCTACCTAATCTACCTGTCAGTTGGAAACCATTTTCACTCAACACATTTAGCAATGGGCAGAACACTTTATTGGGCACTAAAGAGAGATAGAAAGACAATTAAGACAGGGCTTCGCATCAAAAAAATTTCTGCTAGTAGGAGGTTTGCCACATACACAAGTAACTGTAGCACTGAATAAAGCATGATTGATACACAAAGGAGGCATAAAGCTCTGGGTGAGAGGCAGGTGGGGAAAAATCATTACTGCCTGAGAGGATCAGGGCAAGCATTAAAGTTAGAGGAGATGGCCTCTCGGCTTGACTTTCGAAAGGGTATTTCAAAAGAGTTGGCTACATGTAGTGTTATGTAAATGATAATGTATTAAATTATATATTTCAGTTTTACTTCAGTTACCATTTCCTTATATAGCTGTAGGCAAATGGAAAGAACTGGACTTTTTAATGGTCAGAGATGGGGCAAATGGAAAAGTCCAGAGGTCCTTAGGTTATACAAGTAAACAATGCAGAAAACAATGTCATGTACTGGAGGGCACAGAGACAGAGTACTGGTAAGACTGGTATTCTTTGGGAGGCAGTGGCAGGGCAAAATAAATTGTTCTTATCTTTATTCAGAAGCTTCATATCCAAATTACCTTGATATCCTCAGAATTTTTGTCTCTCATCATTTCATTTCCTCTCCTGTGTAGCAACATAGTACAGTGGAAAGAGTATTGATTGGATTTAGAGTAAGGGGACATAGGCTATTTGCTATCTATGTAACCATATGCAAGTCACAACTTCTCTGGACTTCTTCTGTAAAAGAAGAAGGATTGTTAAGATAACTTCCATCTAGAGGACCTAGGATCTTTTGTATTGTGATATAAAGTCAGTACTCCAGTTCAACTTTTAACTCATACATCTTCAATCTAAATCTCATCACTGATTCCCCAGTTTCTATCATTCAAGCTCACTGATTTAGATATAATACATATGATAAAATTTTATTAAGCACCAACTACATGCCAAGTACAGTGCTAAGTGCTGGAGTTACAAATAAGAAAAAGAAAAATAGTCCCTGCCCTCAAGAAGCTTACCATTTAACAGGGAAGACAATTCACAAAAGGAAGCTAAAAAAAGAGGGGGGGTGATGAAGATGATGACGATGATAATGATGATGATGATGATGATGATGATGACAACAGTGAAGTTGAACCTTAGCAGAGCAACTGGTAGCAAATAAAAAGATGACTGGAATTCTGAACCCTCTATAAGAGGGGACCATGGGAGACCTTTTTTTGCTTTGTCTTCTAGCCCTCCAACCAGAAGTACAGAAGCAACTAAAGGTACAGACAATGTGGGAATACCAAAGTTGCATTGATCTCCATGATTATTAGTTGCCTGATAATAAGCTTATTCTCAGGAGGAGTAACCATAATGGTGCAGTCAAAACCAAGCAAGAGCAGGTAGTGTTAAATGAAGAGATGGCTGTGATTTTGAGCCCTCTATAAAAGGAGTTTATGGTTGGAGTTTTTTTTATCTGACCTCAGCTTTCCAATCAAAGGAACAGTCAATCTACAAGCACTGACTGATGGCCTATGTGGCAGGCATAGTGCTAGCCACTGAGAATAAAAAGACAAAAGTGAAATAATTCTTGTTCTCAAGGATCTTACCATGTAGCAAGGGGAAACAACATGTAGATAGGTAGGTAGGTAGGTAGGTAGATAGATAGATAGATAGATAGATAGATAGATAGATAGATAGATAGATAGATAGAT
>NW_020940355.1:23220424-23251111 GCF_900497805.2 Vombatus ursinus
GATAGATAGATAGATAGATAGATAGATAGATAGATAGATAGATAGATGGATGGATGGATGGATGGATGGATGTATGGATGGATGGATGGACGGACAGATAGATTGATTGATAGATGGTTGGATGGATTGATGGACAGACGGACAGACAGACAGATAGACTGACTGATTGATAGATGGTTGGATGGATGGATGGATGGATGGATGGACGGATGGACAGACAGATAGATTGATAGATAGATGGATGGATAGACAGACAGATAGATAGATAGATAGATAGAGAGATAGAGAGATAGAGAGATAGATAGATAGAGGTATATTAAAAAGATACAAAATTATTTGATGTGGGGAGGGTGACATAGTAGTAACTGTAAGGTTCAGGACAGATTTCATGTGGAAGGTGGCACAAGCTAAGGTTCAAAGGAAGGTAGGGTTTCTAAGAAAAAGAGATGAAGAAAGAAGTGGGAATAGAAATAGGGCACAGCAGGGGCAGCTAGGTGGTGCAGCGGATAGAGCACCGGCCCTGAAGTCAGGAGGACCTGAGTTCAAATCCGGCCTCAGACCAAACACTTGACACTTAATAGCTGTGTGACAGTGGGCAAGTCACTTAACCCCAATTGCCAAAAAAATAAATAAATAAATGAAAATAAATAAATAAAAATAGAAAAGAAATAGGGCACAGCCAGTAGAAAGGAGTAGAGATAGGAGATAGAGTACTATATATGAAGAAAGGTAAGAAAGTCATTTTGGCTAAACTTCACTGTGACTGAAGTTGAATAATGTTTAATAAGGCTGGAAATGTAGATGTGAGCCAAGATGTGGATCAGATCATTTATTTAGAGTTGGAAGGGACCTTAGAAATCATCTACTCCAAATCTCTCATTTTATAGCTGAGAAAATGCAGGTCCAGAAAGATTGTCACCTTGTCAAAGGCCATACAGGTACTAAAGGACAGGGATGGAATTTGAACCCAGGCCCTCTGACTCCAGGCTCAGCTCTCTTTATGTACCATCAGAGCTGTAAATGGCCAACCATCTCCTCCTGAATGCTCATCAATCGCCATGCAGGTTAGCCCTGCCTCTCCTTAGAACACATTGTGTTCACTCCTCTTCCAAGTTGATACCACTGAGTCTTTTAGAATTCCTATTTTTAACAAACTCCCCTACATCTTCTAACTTTTTAACCCTCTCAATCCACATCCTCACTCTTTTTCATCCAGCAGCATCCTTTAATAACCATTTTTTCCTATCGTCTGTCTAATCCATTTATCCCACTGTTCCTTGTCAGATACTGTTGTCATCTACAAACCTTCAAGTCATTCTCCCAACTTCCTTGATAAATTTAACTTCTGCCTGGAGTTCTTCCTCTATAACCCACCCCCTAACATCATCTGTACTTGGCTACTCATGTTCAGGAACACTCTGACACTCTGACGACAAAATTCCCAAACTTTTTCCAATTCAAATGACTTCCTTCTCCACTCTATTCAACAGCACACCAGTACAGTCACACTTTATACTCCATCATAAATATCTACAAGATCTGAAACTCAAAATTCCACCCCTTGCTAGCTCTTATTATGACCTTTAGCCCTTTGTAAATTGTTCCAATCATTCTCGAAAACATTTGCATTTATATAAGAAAAGTCATTAAACAGTTCATTCCCTTCACCTTACAAATTCTACTACTGGGCATGAAAGGACACCAAATTTTACAAAATGTTCATAGTGCCACTTTTTATGGTAGCAAAAAATAAAATAAAATAAACAGGTGCCCATCACCTGGGGAATGACTAAACAAACTGTAGTATACTATGTAATGAAATATGATTTCACAGTAATAAATAATGACAGAGTTCCTATTGCCTTAAGGAAATAGGAGAACAGCAGAGACAGGAGAATAGCAGAAACACAAGAACAATTTATAGACAATGTAAGGGAAACCAGAATTAAAAGCAATCAATGAAGGGGCAGCTAGGTGGTGCAATGGATAGAGCACCAGCCCTAGAGTCAGGAGCACTTGAGTTTAAATCTGGCCTCAGACACATAACACTTGCTACCTGTGTGACTCTGGGCAAGTCCCTTAATCACAATTGCCCTGAAAAAAAAAAAAGCAATCAATGAATAAAGCATTGCCCATTCCTTTTTTTTTTTTAATTAGGCAATTGGGGTTAAGTGATTTGCCCAGGGTCACACAGCTAGTAAGCTCAAGTGAGGCTGGATTTGAACTCGAGTCCTCCTGACTTCAGGGCTGGTGCTCATCCACTGTGCCACCTAGCTGTCCCCAAGCATTGTCCATTTCATACAGGTACATTTAACTTGCCAAAAGAGACAGGAAAAGGACATTGGGATGAGAAAAGCAGCTTGCGAGTCCTCTGAGGACCTGAGAGAAATTGTCCCTTGGATAAATATCTTGAGAAGACTTGTTCAAGCAGCTCAGAGGAACACTGCTGGACTGAGATGAGGTAAAAATGACCATAAGACATCGTGGTCCATCCATTCATTTATATATGGCTGCTTTCAGTGTTTTGAAGGACATAACTGAGAAACTATAAATATTTAGAGATTACAGGAAATTCTGTATACTGTCTGTCTGTGCCGTAACAGATAAACTGTGGGCTGGTTTTTGTTTTTGTTTTTGTTTTTCCAAGCTGAACTAGAGAGGGATCACTGCTCAGAAAAGGAGGCCCTTATTGTAGGCATTAGAAATCAAATGAAGACAGAAGTTGAACAACGCAGGAGGAGTCACAAGAATGAGAAAGAAATGACTCGGCGGGTGCCTGAAGAGAGAAACTGACTGGACACTGCCCCCTGATGCTTGAAGAGAAGCCAAGACAAGGAGAAGGAGAAGATGAGAACAGCTGCTTCAAGCTGTCAGAGGAGATCCAAATGAAGCCAGACCTAAGCTTGGTGGCTGCTGTTCTCTTTGAGACGAAGCTGGATAGCTGCTGGTAGCTCATTGAAGGCAAGCAAAATCCTCCTCCTCCTGTATGAAGAGCTGGATGAGCAATGTGACAGATTGAGTCCACAGCCTGAGAAAGGAGAAACCTCTCAGGGGTTTGTCTGTGTTGCTTGAGAAGGGCTTGAGAGGAAGACACACAGAGTGAAAGATGCATTTTGCATCTGTTTTACTGTGGGTTGTTGCTCATTGAAGAAAAGTCATTGCTTTGCTGAAAGCTAATTGGAGAAAACTGAAACTCTATTACGGGAGGATCTGGTTAGGGAAAGTGGCATTGTTCTCTCGCAAGCTGTCTTTAGCATGGGTTGATGAACCTTTTTAAAAAATATTTTGAAAGCTATATTTCAGCAAAATTGGTTTCCTTTGCAATCCTATGCATTTTATTTTATGCATTTAAAAATTATTCTGAGGCATCCATAGGCTTCAGCAGATGACATGCTTGGATAGCCTCGATCTCTTTAAGGAATAGTCTAAACTCTTTCTCTAAGTGTTCCCCCTTCTGATCCTCATAGCCTTCCAACCAGGGCAAAGTTGCATCTCTACTATTTGTCAGTCACTAAAGTAATACTACCCACTTTTAAAAAATTATTTAGTATTTTATTTTTGCCCAGTTACATGTAAAAACAATTTTTAACATTCATTTTTTAAAACTTTGAGTTCCACATTCTCTCCCTTCCTCCCTCCCCACCCCCACTGAAAAGGCAAGCAATTCAATATAGGCTATAAATGTGGTAATACTACCTTCTTTCAGTGAAATAGCAGAAAGATAGTAAGGTTTGGGTGCAATTGAATAATACCATCAATACACCTCTTTGTTTTGTTAATTTTACACATGTTCTATTGAGGAGGGATGGTATTGGGAAATGTCAGTGAGGTAAAGAACCAAAACAAAAAGAATCAATTAAGCATTTTGAATGGGAAAAGTTGTTGGAACTTATGCAAAACAAAGTAAGTAGAGCAAGAGAATAACATATACATAATGACTCTAATAATGTAAATTAAAATAACACTAGAAGCCAATCAAACTCTAGTTGTAAAGATTTATCTTAGTCCTGGAAAATTGATCATAATGCATCACTTCCTTTTTGGGAAAAGCGGGGAAGTTATGAATGTAATACATGGTATGAGCTGACAGACTTGGTCAGTGTGTCTGTTGGTTTTGTTTACATAATGTGTTTTGTTTTTTTGTGGCTTTTTTTATTACAACGGAGGATTCATGGTGGGGTTGGGCAGGTATTCCAGGAGGAATGAAAACAGTGTAAGAGCAAAAGCCAACAATAAAACTCTTAAAAATTAAAAGACACCTAGCAAAGACATCATTAGCAGCTCTTGTTAGCTGTACTTCAACTCTGACCAGGAGCATGCCATTCCTATATTTTAAGTCATGGTTCAGAAATCCAAATTTGCTCTTAGATGGTGTTTTCTTTCGAAGTTGTTTGCTTCCAAAAGCTTTTTCTGACTTCCACTTCCGGGAACCAAGATGGCAGAGTGAGAAGTAAGTCACTCTTACTCTCCCTTATTAACCTCTGGAAGCCCAGAAAATATCACCCCAGGAAAAAACCCTGGAACAGCTGAACCAGAAGAAAGACAGTTACACAGTCCAGTAGCCCAGGTAGCTTGAGGGATTAATGGGAAGGGTCCCTCTTGCCCTGGGGGAAGGGGAGCAGTACAGAACAGGAGGCATCCCAGCAAGCTAGTGGAAAGCCCCACCTCAGTATACCAGAAGGAGATCCTGAAACCCAGGTGGTGGAACAGGCAAACACCAACACCTGAACCCCTGAGTGCCTCAATGAGGGTAGGGGAACCAATGAAAACCAGCTTGGAAAACCACCAGGTGCCCCAGCATTCTACAGCAGCCAGGTCTCCCAGTGCCTCAGCAAAACTAAGGGAAGCAGCTCTCCAAGGAGCCCCAGGCAGATAAACACCCTGTAACATCCATCTGAAAGGAGCTGAAGAAAGCAAAAGGAAGGAAAGGCCCAGTTGAGCAGGAAATCTCCAGGGGCCACACTACCCAATCCTACTCCTAAAGTTCCAGTGTTGCTGATTCCAGCCCAACACCAGGTAAGCTGCTGAACTCTACAGCCTCCAACTGCCAACATCAGAGACCCCAGCACACAAAGCCAGTGACCAGGCCCTAGGCTTCCAACACAAGAAGCTTGGATCAGTGCCCTCCGCTCCCCAGCAGGAGAGCCCAATCTCTTTAAAGGCCAGGAAATAAGCAAACACCATGAGCAAAAAGAAACTTACAATAGATTCATATATGAGAACAGTGAAGATCAAGAGAGAAATTCTGAAGAGGATAACATTGTCAACAAACCCACATCTGGAACCTCAAAAGGGAATATGAACTGGTCTGAAGCCCAAAAAGCCTTCTTAGAAGAGCTCAAAAAAGATTTAAAAAGTCAAATGATAAAGGTAGAAGAAAAAATGGGAAAAGAAATGAGAGGTATGCAAGAGAGAGTCATTAGCTTGGAAAAGGAAGGGCAAAAATTAACTGTAGAAAACAAGTCCTTAAAAAATACAATTGGCCAACTGGAAAAAAAAAAAGTACACTGAAGAAAACAAGTCCCTAAAAAAAAATGCAAAAGCTACCTTTTTCTTCTGAATTCCTTGCATTTGAATGACAGCAGTGATGAAAATACCACTTGTGTCCCTAATGCCTTCAGTTCCTTGTCCAGCACTTTCAATTTTTATGACTGTTTTCTAGATTCACTCTTGCAAGCATCATTTGTTCCCATATGAATCATCAGCAGTGGATTGTAAACTTCTGACTTGACAATTCTTGGGCAGTTCTCTATCATATCTCTGATAAATTCTCTGAACAGAAAACAGAGCTTTCTATTGTTATCAGGTCAAGAAATAACAGCCGTAGGACCACTCATCAGAGAGTCACCAACCACCACCACTCATCTCTTCCTTCCAGGTCCCTTACTGGGAGCTCTTCCCACTGACAGCATTTCTCTGGAGTACAAGTAGCTCTTTCCTCTTCAGGAGGTTCAGCTTCCTGCTCCTGAGGCAAAGAACCATGTATCTGTGGTTCAGCTGTCAGGATTCGGCAAGTCTTCCTTTTCTGTGCCACGTTCTCCCCCCCACCCCATCAACCTCTTGACATAAGTAAGGATTAACATCTGCCTCTTAAAACCCCTTTCTTTTTTCCCGGGCAACGGAAGGCAAAGGAATAAGCATCTTGCCTATCATGTGGCAGGCACTCTGCCAAGCTCTTTACAAATACTGTTTCATTTGATTTGATTTGAGGGATTGTTGTTGCTGTTGTCATTTCAGTCATACCCAAGTCTTCACGACCCCTTTTTAGATTTTCTTGGCAAAGATACTGGAGCGGTTTGCCTTGTCCTTTTCCAGCTCATTTTACAGAGGAGGAAACTGAGGAAAATAGGGTTACACGGCTAGTGAGTGTTTGAGGCCAGCTGATTCAAGGTAGAGGACAAATATTTCTTTCCTCTATCAAAATAGGATGCTTAAAACAAAAAAGAGTTTAAAACACAAAAGACTCATAGGTACACATTAATACATAATATCAGACATAAAACAAGAACATGCTACCATCATTATACTCTTCCTAAAGGAAATGTTACCTTGTGGGATTAATGCACAGAAATTTCACTTTCACCTCAACTCTTCACTCTCTGAGCAACCTAAAAGGTTCAAATCTTCTGACCATCTATTCATAGATAGTTCTTTAGTCTTTCTAGATTTGACATTGTCCTTCTTCTCTTGTGTAATGGGAATTTTTCCTAGTCCTCTTTTATTTACCTGCTGATCCATCTCAGAAACTCTGCTCCTCCTTGAGACCATAACTGGTCTCAGGTATACTTGGTGTGAATTCAGTTGTGTGGGTATGGAAAAGAGGAATAAGAGAAGAGAGAACTAGAAAAGCAACACAGAGGATAATCCTTCTCTGGGTGCAATTTCACTGGGATGGGGCAGCCGTTCTCCTGTTAGAGGTGGAAGGACTAGCCACAGGAGGTGGGCATCACAGTGAAAGAAGTTTGGGAATGGCCACTGGGAGGTGGTATAACATGCACCACCTGGGTACCATTAAGCAAAATGGGTGAATAATAGTTTCTTTGATGAATAAGTTCATCCCTTCAAATATCAATGTCCTTGGGCAATGCCCTTATTCTCCCCATGCTAATATACTCATATGAGGAAATCTAGGAACCAAAGGGAAAAACAGTAGAGTACTTTTGGGTGAAGATCAACATGGAAAAAAATTCAACATTGTAAGGAATATATATGTTGCAGATCTCAAGAGGAGGGAAAATTGAAGGGATACTCATCAACAGGAGAATGGCTGAACAAGTTGTGATATATGATTGTGATAGAATACTATTGTGCTGTAAGAAATGATGAGTAGGATGCTTTCAGAAACCTGGAAAGACTTACATGAACTGATGCAAAATGAAGTGAGCAGAACTAGGAGAACATTGTACACAGTAACAGCAATATTGTGTGATGATCAGCTGTGAACAACTTAACTATTATCAGCAATACAATGATCCAAAAGAATTCTGAAGGCCTTATGATGAAAAATGTTATCCACTTCCAGAGAATAACTGATGGAGTCTGAATGCAGATTGAAGCATACTATATCTTACTTTATTTTTCTCATGGTTCTTTTTCGATCTGTGTTTTCCTTAACAACGTGACTAATATGGAAATATGTTTTGCATGACTGCATATGTATAAACTACCAAATTGCTTGTCATGTTCGGGAGAGGGGAGAGGAAGGACGGAGGGAAAGAATTTGGAATTCAAAATTTTTTTTAAATGAATGTTAAAATTGTTTTTACATGTAATTGGAAAAAATTATTTTTAAAAAGAGGAAGGAAGAGGTGAAAAGTTTTAGAGAGAAATCACAAGAGTGTCATGGAAGCATGATATAATATTGATAGAAGACTTCAATTATCCAATCATCTTCAGGAATTCTCTTCTCAAAGAGCTAACATGTGAAAGCATGTGGTTCTATGCCTTGTGGTTTTTTTATACAAATTTTTTTTATTTTAAACTTAAATACAAAATGAGAAAAGAAAGAAAATTGCCATGTACACAATGGACTATAAGAGGGGATTCAATATAAAATAATAAATTTTCATTCAAGAAAACCTATATAATAAACACTACACATTTTTTTCAAAGCTGCCTGGCTTTTCTTTGCTTCCTTGTTGGTTTTCTTTTGTTCTCTGCTTTGAACTTTTTACTTTATTTTTTCCCCTCTCTTCCCCCGCCATCCTAAAAAAGGCTACAATTAAGAGGGGATATATAGATATAGATATATACACATACATAGATATCTATAAACATACACATATATACTCATACACATATATGTAAGACTGTACTACGCTTATATCCACCTGCCATCTGTTTCTCTGAAGGTGGATAGCATCTTCCTTCATAGGTCCAAGTTTTTCCATGTTTTTTTCTAAATCAACTAGCTTATCATTTCCTATATCACATCAGTATTCCAACCCAATCATATTCTATCTGAGAGATTGTCTATGAAAGTTTCCCCCCAATTTTCTGTATTTCTCTATTCTTGGCTACATAGGTTTTATTTATACACAAAAATTTTAATTTAAAATAATTGAAATTATCCTTTTTACACTTGAATAATGCTCTCCCTTATAATATAGTTTAAGGTTTGATACTACTGAATCTACTTCCTTTACTTTACTTTCCTAGTTTCTTTGAAGTTCCTGACCTTTTGCTCTTCCAAATGAACTTTGTTATTATTTTTTCTAACTCAGGAAATTTTTTTAGTAATTTAATTGGAATGACATTGAATAAATAGATTAGATAAGTAAAATTGTCATTTTTGAAATTGTATTGGCTTAACCTACTTATCAACAACAAATATTGCTTCAATTATTTAGATCTGAGTTTATTTGTATAAAAATGTTTTATGTTTATGTTCATATAGTTCCTGTGTCTGTTTTGACAGGTATACACTCAGGTATTTTATACTGTCTAAGTATTTTAAATGGTCTAAAGCTGTATTGAATAATATTGACATAATTGTTCTCCAGATCAGTTGTTTTTTTGTTGAGATGTTTCACTTTCTCTTCTATTTTTTTTAATCTTTTGATTTTGTTTTATGATTTCTTGGTGTCACAGTGCTTCATTAGCTTCCCCTTGCCCAATTTTAGTTTTCAAGGAATTATTTTCTTCCTTTAGTTTTTGATTCTCTATTTCAAGTTGGTTGACTTTCTTTCCATAATTTTCTTGATTTTCTTGAATTTTTTTCCTTAATTTTTCCTCAATTTCTCTTATTTGATTTTTAAAGTCCTTTTTTAGTTCTTCTAAGAATCTTTTTGCACTGGGGACACTGACTTTTTTTGTTGTTGTAGCTGTTACTTTTTGGTGAGGCAGTTGGGGTTAAGTGACTTGCCCAAGGTCACACAACTAGTAAGTGTCAAGTGTCTGAGGCCAGATTTGAGCTCAGGTCCTCCTGACTCCAAAGGCAGAGTTTTATCCACTGTGCCACCTAGCTGCCCCCAAATTTGACATTTCTAATTGAAAAAGGAGTGGCTTTTTTAGCTCCATTTTCTTCCTCTGGATATGAACCCAGATCTTCTCTATCCCTATAGTAACTGTCTATGGTTGGATTCTTTCTGATTTGTTTGCTCATTTTTTGTTGTTGTTGTTGTTTTTTGTTTTTAGCTGCTATTACTGTAATCAAGTTGTAGTCCAAGGTACAGAGGATGATACCTCAAGTCTCAGGTCCTTCTTATTGTTATTCTCTGAGGTCTGTCTCAGGACCCAACCTTGAGTTCTCCTCTCCACTTCTAAACTCTGACTAAGGCCCCTAGCCACACTGTCACACAAATGATCTTGCCCTCTGCAGTCCCTTTATTGGCTGCAAAGTACAGCTGTCCCCTCAAACTAAAACCAAGGACTCTGCTCTCCTATAAGTGTCCCCAGCCAATAGAGTCCCCACCCCTCACTGCCGCATTGGCCAGATGTGTGGTAACTCCTTTTCCCTACAGCCGCAGTCCAACACCCATCTGGTCAGCATGTCTGTGCTTGGCATCCCTCGACGGTGGAAGGTCCTTCAGCCTTGTCCTACTCAGCTGTCAGACCCCCACACGCCTGCAAAATGAAAGTTTCTAAGACTGAGGCTGCCTCTCAACCCAGCTGCTCCCAGGGCTTGTTGTTTGTTGATCCTGCAAAGTTGACCTAAGGTATTTGTGCTTTACTCGTGCCAAACCTTTGCCCCTAGAGGTTGGGTCTTTCCTGGAGTTTTCTCAAATTGTTTTAGGAGGACAACTACTTTACCCTGTGTTTATTTCTACTGCTCTGAGGCGATGTTCTGTATTTTTTTGTGGAGGAAATTTGGAGAGCCAAAAGTTTTCTGACCTACTCCACCATCCTCCCAGAATCCTCTCCTGCCTTACATTTTGAGTCATAGATTTTAAAGATGGAAGGAACCTTCAAAGTCATCTATATCTTACCATTTTATTGTTGAGAAAGCAGAGATTTTCAATGATTTATCCAATGTTATACAGGTAATAAATGTCAGAGCCTGGATTTGAACACAGGTCTCTTATTTCAAATCCGGCTTTTTTCCCCATAGTACCACATTCATTCTTTTCTTAATCCCAAAGGTTTTAGCAATTAAGCCTGTGGTCAAACAGGTGCTCTACTCACCTGCCCACTTGCCCACCAAAAGAAGATCAACAGAGTTTCAGAAGAGATCTGCCTTGCCTTCAGTTAGACCATATCTCTAATCCAGTAACACTTCTCCTAAATACATGCCTAGAGTTTTATTCTGGCCTTCCTATTGAACAGCTGGAATGTAATAAGATATTAACAAGATATTCAGCCATATTAGATATTTAGCAGGCAGTCTGTGAACATGGGTCAGTGGAGACTCAAAGACATCATTCCAGTATAACATTAGATATTGAGTGGTCTATAGTTCTTTAAAAAAATAAAACCCGAGAGAGGTACAAATGTATGTGCATTATTAGAGGTAAGGACTTAACTGGCTGAAAAGAACACATTTTCTCTAGCTGTCTTTGAGCCTTTCATGTGGCTTATTTGCCAGGATGTCTCATCACCGTAACAGTCCTCTCTCCCCTTTCCCCCTCCACCTGCCATTACCCTGCCATTGCATCATCTCAATATTGTGTCAGGTTTGATTGTAAAAAAATCTAAAGCACATCCTTGAAATTGGCCTCTAACTATCCTGGAAATATATTCCGAAGATTATTCTATACCCTGCTTGGATACCTGCCATGGCACTCCCCTTTCCCTCAAAAGCAGAAAGAAAAATTGCCATTCCCTGTCATAATATCTAGATTTGACAAGTATAATGTTGATTGGCTCCATGCCAAACAGATCTGCAAAGCTTCTGCCTCATTCAGAATTCAGCCATCAGCCTAACTGCATAGATTAGGTCAGACTGTTTGTAACTCCGTTCTAGGAGCTTTCATAGTGACTTATACTACCTATCAATATTGGCTTCCAAATGTGCATTTCTGATAGGCCTTTCATTAGTGAGTTTCTCTTCTTTAGACTCTTCACTGTTCAGGCAACCAGGGTCAATATAGACAAAACTTGGTTAACTCTGTGACTGATCTATTTGGGAGATTACCTAGACCATTCAATTTTTCTCCTATCCTTCTCCCTGGCCCCTTGCCTTTTGACCATGTCATTGCTTATTAGCACCTATGCAGATGTTTACTTAAAAGGAAGCTTGGGAATTAACAGAGGCTTTGTGTTTATCCATGCTATTCCCAATCTCCTTAACCCCACAAAATATTAATAATATTTGTCTATTTTTTAAAAATAGTTTAAAAAAAAAACAAAATCTCTTTTCTTTGACCACTCTAGACAAAATCTGAAAAGATCCTTTATGGTTGAGAGTGTTGAAGTCTAGAGGTTTAGGGGTGCTGGGACCCCAAAATTATGACACATGGGTGCTGCCTGAAAGAATTTCACCTTTTTTCAGCCAAAGACAAAGTTTATTAAAGATGAGCCATATAGGCCAGACTCTTCAGGAATCTGAACATTTGTGATACCCATAAGGATGAGGGGGCATGAGGAAGTCTCAGACCCTATATGGTATCCAGGATGGATCTTATATACAGAAAGACTATGGGAGGGATCTAGAAGTAACCAAGCAGTTTGGGGTGACCAGAGGAGGGATTGGGAGGAGAATCTTGAAGCTGGGGTGACTGGGGGAAGGGTCCTGAGAGAATCCTGATGGGAGTGTCTGGGAGGTTGAATGGGGCATCCTGGAATAAACAATGGAGGGTAAAGCTTAATTAGGGTAACAAAGAACTGGGCCTAGAAAGACCAGTTGAGTGGATTATAGCCTCAGGCAACTGCCTGAGACTTTTTTGACCAAGTAAGTGAGTTCAAGGAGAGTTTAAGGGTTTTCTGGGGTCCGTAGACAAATGGGACCCAAATTCTTTTTTGGATGAGGGCCAAAGGTCTCAGCTTGGGCCTGTACCCCATCAAGAGGAGAATCATTTTGGTGATTATATGAGAATCATGCAGGAATTCCTGTGACTCAATTCAGGGCTCAAGAAAATAGAGGACACATGATTAGGTCTGGGTTTTTGTAATTCCTACAATTTAGGAATGTATATGAAGAGCCTATATCAGATTGCACACCATCTTGGAAAGGGAGAAGGAAGGAGGGGGAGAAAATTTAAAACTCAAAAGCTTATGGAAGTGAATGTTGAAAACTAAAAATAAACTAATTAATTAATTCCTACAATTTATCCATCAAGATGGCTTTTCAGGAGTCCTTTCCCAGCTCTAATAAATCCTTTTGTATTTCTATCACCAAAAAAAATGGAATAAGAGCTGCTATAGTTCCATCTTCTTTAATTTGACCATAGAACAAGTTAACCCATGCTAATTTGGTTTTTTCAAAATAATCTCACCTTGAGAAACCTGTTCTATCCCTAACTCCATGCTGGGTTTGGTGCTTATGAAATGTTTTGACTTGGAGAACAAGCTACAAGGACAAATAGATTAAAAATTTGGCTGGAAACCTGCCCAGCAAGGTTGGGATTCATTCTTTTTGCTGACAATTTTTTTTTTATCAACAGCAATGATAATAACTCACACTTTGATGGCCCTATAAGAAGTCACAAGGTACTCTCTTCCTAGCACAACCGGGATCCAAGTCCAAACGCTTCACCAGTGATATTTCGGGAGAAGTGTGTGTTACCTGAAATCTACTAGACAAACTCAAATCCCAAATTAAATAGTTTGTTAAAGCCTTTCCAGAATTGCAAATTAATCAATAAAATTTTGAGGCAGGTATTTTTATTATGAATATGGAAAATATTTTATCAAAGTCTGCACACAAAAAGTTGTTCAAAGCACAGTCAAAAACAAAAAGAAGTATAGAAAGGGAAAAAAACATGTTTAGTTTGTTACTACCTTGATAAATTAAACTAATGGAAATTAGTTGTCATAACAAAGAAACCAAAAGAACCCAGAAAGCACCTTAATCAGCAAACATCTGTTTATATGGCAAATGGAAAGAGATGTTTTCCAAAAGCAACACTGAGTTAGGGAAATTTATTTCTAAAAATTTAACAGCGATGGACAATTCTGATCAGTTTTCCATCATGTAGCAAACTGAAGCAATGGAAGCTAAAACCAGTTTAAAGACACCTTGACAAGACATCAAAATTAGCAAAGTCATCCCAAGGGCATTCAAGGATGAAAATGGTGGGATGGGGGAACTCTACAAACAGAAGACAAATTGAAAAGATTTGCAAAAAAGCATTTTAAATGTTTTCTTTGTCAAGGACAGTGGAACCACACTTGTCTCTAAGAACAAAGATAGGAAAATCATTTGCATTTAATCAAGAACATATAAATGAGTACTGTGCTAGAGGTGACACAATTGTAAAGACATTGAAGAAATGATATGCAAGGTATCTGAAGGACAAAATTCCAAAGGCATGGAAAAATGTAACACATTAATGCCCCTCCCCAAAAAAAGCAAACAAGAGTAGTAAAAATGCCATACTGTACATGCCTAATCTCTCTCATCTTCACAAAAATCTTTATAAGGGTCATTGGTCATCTATAGATGAATTGCAGTGACTTCTATGAGGCTTCTGGTAGGTAAAAAGCAGACATTTACAAGCAATATTCAACAATGGACTACATCTTTTCCGTTTCACAATTGATTCATGAGATGTAGAGAACATGAGAACTCATTGTACTTATTATTTGTTGATTATGAAAAGCATATAATTGGGGCAGCTAGGTGGCGCAGTGGATAGAGCACCAGCCCTGGATTCAGGAGGACCTGAGTTCAAATCTGGCCTCAGACACATAACACTTACCAGCTGTGTGACCATGGGCAAGTCACTTAACCCCACTGCCTAGCCAAAACAAACAAACAAACAAACAAAAAAGCATATGATTTATCAGAATAGAACGCAACCTTACAGACTCTTTTATAATAAAAGGTCTCCTATCCATACCCGAAAATCATTCAAGATTCCTTGAATGACATAATAGAAATAACATTGTCAAAGACCCCTTAGTAACAAACATCAGATAATGGCCAAATGATATGAGAAGACATTTTTCTAAGAAAGAAATTGAAGGGGCAGCTAAGCGGCATAGTAGATAGAGCACTGGCCCTGGAGTCAGGAGGACCTGAGTTCCAATCTGGCCTCAGACACTTGACACTTACTAGCTGTGTTACCCTGGGCAAGTCACTTAACCCCATTGCCTAATAAAAAACAAAATAACTAAAACAATAAAAGAGAAAGAAATTGAAGCCATATTGGAAAAATGCTGTAGAATAACTAATAATTTTTAAAATGCAAATTAAAGCAACTCTGAGGTTTCATTCCATACCCATCAGATGGACAGGATTGATTAACAAAAAAAGGAAAATGACAGATGTTGGAGGGGTTGTAGGGACATTAATAACTTAGTGGAGCTGTGATTTGGTCCAGCAATTACTGAAAACAAATTGGAACAATGCCCCAAAGTTACTAAACTGTGCTCGTCCTTTGACTCTATAATACCACTACTAACCCTATACCCCAAAAAGATCAAAAGAAAAGGACAAAACTCTTTATAGTGGCTCTTTCTATGATGGCAAAGAACTGAAAAATAAGGTGGTTCCCATCAAATGGGAAATGGATGAATAAGTATAGTATATGCATGTAATGAAATGTTATTGTTCTCTAAGAAATTATTAAAGGGACAGCTTCAGATAAACCAGGTAAGATTTGTGTGAACTGATGCAGAGTGAAATGAGAAGAACTAGGAGAACAATTTATACAAATAACAACATTATTTTTTAAATGGTTAAGGAGGACTTTAATCAATGCAGTTACCAACCACAATTCCATAAGATCAACATTGAATCATGCTATCCACCTCCTGACAGAAAAAAGATAAATTCATGATATGGACTGAGATACACACACACACACACACACATTTTGTGTGTGTGTGTATATATATATATATATATATGTATGTATGTATGTATATGTATATATATGTATATATATATATGTATATGTATATGTGTGTGTGTATACATATACATACATATATATATATATATATAATATGTTATATAAACAGAGAGAGAGAGAGATGGACATGACCAATGTGGAAGTTTGTTTCTCATGGCTATTCATATTTGTTACAAGGGTTTTGTTATTTTTTTTTTGCCAATGGGAGGAAGAGAAAATAGACTTTTGTTAATTGAAAAAAATTAAATTAAATACAAATAAACATCAGACAAGACAGAAAACAAGGAGATATATATTCTTTAAAGGTATTTACCACTGTGTCAGGGAAATCCAACGCAGAGTCATGTCAAAGAGGATGGTGAAGTCCTTTAGATGTGCTTGTCTGTAGATGACATTGTACTGATTGCATCAAGCCTCAGAACACTGCAGAGACGCCTGGGAGAGGTATGCCATCACTCAAAGAAGTTTGACCTCTCCATCTACAAAGGAATGAGCATGTGGATAAAGGATATCTATTGCCCAGATTTCAACATGCATTGGATGGAAACCCTATAGAGCTTACCCATGCGTATTTGTATCTGGGACAGAAAATATAAATGGATAACAAGTTGAAGTCAAAGTTGAATAGATTGGAGGGAGGAGAACAGGCTGGAATACTTTAAGGAAATTACAAAACTCCTTTACTGACCCCAACCTTTCTACGAAAGCAAAGGTCCATTTTTTCAATACTAACATTCTACTGGTTTTTCTCTATGGCAGCCAGACATGGAATACAACTGCCTCTAAAGAATTGAAAATGAATATCACTAGCCATTCCCCAACAGATAAGTGGTCAAAAAATCTGAACAAGCAATCCTCAAAAGAATTGTGAAGTATTCACAACCACACAAAATAATGTTCTAAATCACTAATAATAATAGAAATGTAAATCAAAACAACCGTTTCACTTCACACCCAACAAATTGACAAAGATGACAAAAAATGTCAATAGTTGATATTTGAGGGGCTACGAGATAATAAGCATACCAACATATATTGTTGGTGGTGCTGTGAAATGGTATAACCATTTTGGAAAGCAATTTGGAATTATACATAAAAAGTGACTAAAATGTCCATACCCTTTGAACCAGAGACTCAATTACTGATTGGGCTTATGTCCCTATGAAAGTCATTGATGAGAAGAAAGTCCTTATATATGTAAAAATATTTGTAGTGGCACTTTTTATGATAACAAAGAATTGGAAAAAAAGAAGATACCTCATTGATTGGGGAATAGCTAAACAAAGTGTGATACATTAATATAATGGAATATTACTGTGCTGTAAGAAATTATGTATGTGACGAAGGAGCATGGAAAGAGCTATGTGAACTGATGCAGAATGAAGTAAGCAGAGTCAAGAAAACAATATACACAATAAGTATGACAATATAAATGGAAAGAACAACACACACACACGAAATATGAATTTCACAAAATTTATAAAGATCAAGCATGACTCAAAAAAAAAGAGATATGAGACAACACTCCCAACTCATCTTTTTATGGAGCTGGTAAGTCCACAGATATTGCACATTGCACATATCTTTGTACTTTTCAATATATTGACTGGTTGTGCTGATTTTTTCCACTTTTTCTGAATTTTGGTCTTGGGGTTTTTATGGTTTTAAAAAATACTATTTGTTATATGAGATGGCTTTCTGGGAAAGGATGGGAGAAAACTATGATGATATAAAAACACAAAAGACATCAATAAAAACTTATTTTTAAAAATGAATATCACACATGGGCTTGAGTGTCATGTGGAGAAGTTTGTGGTAGGCATGAGCAGGCTGCAATATGGGGAGCTCTGAAGAAGCCCAAGATTAAAAGAAATTAGCAAAGAATTGGAGGACAAAAGAAGATGGTCTGTGAATCATGTGAGAAGACAAGTAGACAGCCAGAGTGCTCCACTCATACCCTTGCAATGTCAGCAGAAAGTAAAGTTCTCCAGCACCTTAGCTACAGTCTCGGAGAAGAACACATGGACCAATGTGGAAAAGAGTCATACAGGATAGGCAAGGATACTGGCCATTTGTATCAATCAAGAATTTCCAAATCAATGAGATCACAGATCTATTTGAGTATTTAAGCTTATATTTCTTTAAAATTCAAAATTTTTAAAACTATGTAACAGAAGTTTACAGTTATTTATACAATCCTCTTTCTTATTCTTTTTATGTTAAGATGTTTGTGTTTTTTGATTCCTGTTAAGTTAAAAAAAAACTTTTTAAAAAGATTAATGTAGGCTAGTTCCCATTTCTTATTTGTATATTGGGGGGGGGGATTCTAAAGCTTTAAAGGAAAATAATGTTTCTCCATCCTTAGCCTTGGCATCCTTTTCTCCATCCATCTTCTACGTATATACCTTGGAGCTGGTTGCTGTGGTGTTCTGTTGTGTGAATGTATTGGTTGCCCTGACATTAACCAATTAATCAAGTAATTAGTCAGAAGCACTATGATACTCAACACTGAGGTATTTTCATGGAAATTACATGAGCTGTGCATCTCTCTCAGTTAGTACAATTATAACCCTTCCCCAATGTAACAAGATGGAGTAAGACTGCAAACACACAGACATTACCCAGAATTTCCCAAGTTTCTGGGGCTTTGAACCCTGGGAAGGGGGATTACACAGTTAATAAGTAACACTTATATAGGATTTTAAAGTTTACCAACCACTTTCCTCATAACAACCATCATCTTGTGAGGGAAATCAAGCAAGATTGACATCCCTGTTTTATAAATGTGGAGACTAAAGTTCCAATAGAGTGATCATTTACCCACAGTCATACAATTGGTCTTATCAGACCCAGGCTATGACACAAGTCCTCTCAACTCCAAGTTAGCTTCTCTTTCTGCCTCTT
This sequence comes from Vombatus ursinus, assembly GCF_900497805.2. Taxonomy (NCBI): domain Eukaryota; kingdom Metazoa; phylum Chordata; class Mammalia; order Diprotodontia; family Vombatidae; genus Vombatus; species Vombatus ursinus. Next base: position 23,238,784 of record NW_020940355.1, read on the forward strand.
ATCCAGGATGATAAAGTCCAGTAGTGCTGAACAGGCACTACTAAGATAAAAGCTTGCCAGTTTGGTTTTCTTATAGACATAAGAATTATCCCCAAAACTGAATCCAACAAAACCCCAGCATTTGGCATATTTAGGGCAGCAGAATAATAGCTTATAGCAGTAATCATGGGATTGCAGAATCATAGGAATTAAAATTGAAAGGGGCCGTAAAATCATCTAATCAGATGCCCTCATTTTTCAAATGAGAAAATTGAAGGCTAAAGAGGAAATATGACTTGAGCAAGGTAGCATTAATAAGTAGGAAAGGGTTTGGGTTTTTTTTTTCTTTGTTTGGATTTGGGATTTTTTGTTGTAATTTTTATGCTTTGAATCAGCCCCTCCTTAGGGCCCTCAGTTGTTTGATTGAAACACAACATATTGCTTTGACCATTGTGTTAACAAGACTCAAATAATTTGATTTCATGATATGTGGTTATATATTTAGTATTCTGTATCTAATTATATTTAGTATATGATGTGATCCAGCAAGCATCCTCAAAAAGAAGCTTTCATTAATTGTTTCTGTTGTATAACTGGAATTGATCAGGAAAAAGTGTCTTATCAGGTTACAGAATCTGGGACCAAAACATGGTTCTGCCATTCATGGCTTGTGTGAGCTTGGATGAAAGTCACATCACCTCTGCTGGTCTCAGTTTCTACAGCTATAACATAAGGGAGCTGGATAAGATGATCTCAAAGTTCCTTTCCACATTTAAGTTTGCAATTTGTTCTCAATTTCATGTTGTAGTAATCTGAATAATCATTGTTGCATCCAAAAATTACAGGCCAAAGTATCTAACAATCAGAGGTTCCTAACCTGGAGTTCATGGACCCCTAAGATTTCAGGAGATCTGTGAACTTATAAGTTTTAATATTTTGAAAACTGTAGGTCTTTTTTTCTTCTTATTATTTATTTCATTTTTAATTTATGAAATAACACAATCATTTCCATAACATAGTAGAATAAAAAAGATAATTGCACATGAAACTGCAAATCTATTATGTACAACTTTCTATTCTTTTTAAATATATAACAAAGTTATCATGTAACTTTCATTTTCAACTTTTTCAACTTTTTCATCTTCAACCCTAAAGATGGCTACCATTAGACATAAATGCGTGCGTGTGTGTGTGTGTGTGTGTGTGTGTGTGTGCATAAAATTATTCTATACATACTTCACCAGAATGTCAAAAGGGTCCAGGACAAAAACAAAACAAAAACAGTTAACACCCTTCCCTCCCCCAAATGAATGCTGCGTTTTATTATTAAAAGGAAATTTTTATTTTCTTGTCTCAGTTCTACATGATCTCTACAAAAAACATTCCTGATTATAAGGTCAGACTTACTATGATTTCTGCCACCGTGAAACTAGCCCTTGATTGGAAATTAAATAAAAATGGAGGCAATACCCTCCTCTGGTCTGTAACAGTCTTCAGAGCTGCCAATGGGAACTGAAACGATTTCAGATTGAGTGGAAAACTCAGTCTCCTGATTTAACAAGATTAATTGTCTGAATTCCCCGTAGGTTACAGCAAACAGCAAATTAGGAACAAATACATGCCACTTTTGTCCACCAGGTGCTGGTAGAAGAGGAAACACTAAGAAATTACAATTAATTGAGGGAGAAGCAATGGAGTACTAGCTAAAAACCAGTTTGGGTCCACTTAATGCAGGGGTTTCTATATCAGAACAGTTCAACTGGACCTAAGGGTATCACTGTATAAACAGCTCAGCATAGTAATTCATGGTAATGATGATCTTGGAGTCATAAAAAAAACCTTCGCTTAAGAGATTCAGAAAGTATATATTTTAGGAATAGATCCACCTGACATCATTAAAAAAATAGTAAAAAGTTTCATGTTTAAAGGGTATGGATTTAATTACCTGGAAAATTCACATATGTGGAAAACCTTATTTCTCAAAGATCAATAACATAATCAACAAGCATTTAATATATGTGCTAAATGTTTGAGATACAAAAAAAGAAAAAAGAGCAAAAACAGTTCCTGTCCTCAAAGAGCTTACATTCTAATGGAGGAGACAACAACTAGTAAATATAAGATACACACAGAGTAGATGGAAAGTAGCCTTAGAAGGGAAGGCACTAGCAGCTAAAGGGACCTGGAAAGGCCTCCTACAACACTTAATCTGAGTCTTAAAGGAAGTCAGAGATTCTAAGAGTCAGAAGTGAAGAGGGAAAGTATTCCAGACATGAGAGACACCTAGCTCAAAAACACGGAATCTGGAGATGGAGTTGCTCGTGGGAGACACAGCAAACACACTGATATAGATGGCCTATAGGAGGGATTTATTGTGTAAGGAAAGATAGGAAGGATCCAGGTGGTAAAGGGCTTTCGATGCCAAGAAGAGGAAATTATATTTGATCCTAGAATTAATTGAAAGATACTGAAGTTTGCTTAGTAAGAGGAATGGCATTGTCTCATCTACACTTTAAGAGAATCATTTTGTGATAATCAGGATTGTTTCAGAAAAAAACAGGAAGATGTATATGAACTTATGCTAAGTGAAGTGAGCAGAACCAAGAGAACATTGTGCATCGTGACAGCAATATTGTGAGGATGATCAACTGTGAAAGCCTTAGCTACTAACAATGGTAATCTAACAAATTCCGAAGGACCCATGATAAAAAATGCTCTCCACCTCCAGAGAGATAATTGATGAACTCTGAATGCAGACTGAAGCATACTGTTTAAAAACTTTATTTCTATTATATTTTTGTCTGTGTTTTCTTTTGCAACATGGCTAATATGGAAATATGTTTTGAACGACTGTACATGTAAAATCCATATCAAATTGGCTTGTCTTCTCAAGGGGGAGCGAGGAGCAGAAGGAAGAGAGAATTTGAAACTCAAATTTTTTTTTCATGATTGTTAAAATGTTTTTACACGTAATTGAAAAATATTTAACAAAATAAATAAAAATTTATTATTGAAAATTTTAAACAAGGGGGAAAAAAAGGAAAATCATTTTGGCAGCTATGTGGAAGATGGATCAGAGAAGACAGAGACTTAAGGCAAGGACACCAATTAGGAGGATATTGCAATAATCTAGGTGCAAGGCAATGAGGACCTAAACTGAGGTGGTAGCAGTGTGTGCAGAGAAGTGCATACTAAAGATGTCCTCGAGGTAGAATAGACATGATTGGTGGGATGAGTGAGAGTGAAGTGAGACCAAGGTTGTGAACCTGGATAATTGGAAGGACGATGGTGCCCTTGAGAGTAATAGGGAAATTCAGAAGTAGAGAGTATTTGAGGAGAAAGATAATGGATTCTATTTTAGACATGTTGAATTTGAGGTGCCCATGGGACATTCATTTTGAAATATCTAATAGGCAGTTGGTGATGTGGCACTGGAGTGCAAGAAAGAGACAAAGACTGTATATATAGCTCTGAGACTCATCTGCATAGAGCTGATAATTTAACCCATGGGTGCTGATGAGATCAGAGAGAGAGAAAGAGAGAGAGAGAGAGAGAGAGAATAAAGAAATTAAGTCAACAAACATTCGCCAAGAACACTACTATGTGCCAAGCACTGTACAAAGCAGTGGAGATACAAAGAAAGGCAAAAAAGAAATTTTTTTTTTCTCTGCTCTCAAGGAGCTCACTGTCTAATGGCAAAGAGAGGAGGGTCCAGGACAGCCTTGGGAGGCACCCCCAGTCAGTGGGCATAACCTAGATGAAGAAAAAGCGAAGGAAACCACTGAAAAGGAGAAAGAAATCAGGCCAAGAGAAAAACCAAGAGGATTCTCATGTGTTAAGATGAAACGTTCTATTAATAATTTGCTATAATATACATTCCAGGAAGAAGGGAAGAGTAGGAAAGAAAAACAGGATGTAATTTAAAATGTCATCTATTCCCAATCTACAGCTGAGTCACAGAGAGGACAGAGGAAGAGCAAGGGTTCATAAGGTACCAATGCCATAACATCCACTTGTTTGCCCTCTAACTAGGTGGCTTTGAAGGAATCATGGAAAGAGTCCTGACCCTGGAGTATGGAAAGGACAGAGTTCAAATTGTACCTCTGATGCTTAATTGCTATCTGAGCAAGGTGAAACACTTAGCATCTCAATCTCTCTTCTTTAAGACCAAGATAATAATGCCAGTAGTACCCACCTCACAGAATTGAGGTGAAGCTCAGATGAAATAATGTACAGAAAGGCTTTTGTAAATCTTAAAGCACTATGGGAGCATTTGCTATTAGTATGGGCTACTCCCATCACCATCCTACCCCCATCCCCTCCTCCCCCCCCCAAAAAAAAGACAGCCCTTTAAAACTTGAGCAGTGACAGAACCAGTTCACACATGGCCCAAGTCTAAGCCATAATTCATCTCCTAGTGGCCCCAAAATAACCTGAAGGGAAAAAAAAAAGACAAAAACAAACAAACAAACAAACAAAAAAACCAACAGAAAGACAGAACCGTGGATCCTCTAAGGTTGAAGGCCTGGCCTGTTTTCTTTCAAGCACTAAAGCAAGGGCCCACTTATAATTCTCATAGTGTTCCCACAAATTGATGGAGAAATTGTGGAGGGACTTGTCTGCAGATACCCGGGGGAGACTCTGGCAGGCCAAGCTGCTCTAGCTGGGACAGTCTCATTAGAGCAGAGGTTATGGGTTTAACTACACTGATTTCTTTATTTCTTAACAGCCTTCCTCTTTAAATTGTTCGTTTTAAACTGCTCCAGTGAGGAACAAAAGGGGCGGGAATCATAAAATTCCTCCCACAACTCCTTAACTTGTCTTGTTGACTAAATTAACACTTCTTAATTTGTGATCCTGAATTCCAGTCTGGACATATTTCTAGGAAAAGCAGGGTGCCTAAAACCAGTTGAGGCCCTGTGTTCCTAACTCTGGAGGAATGCCGGAGGGACCTGTACCAAAGCCCAAAAGAATGTAACCCACTGACTTAGGCCAGTTTTATAAGTAAACCTCTAACAGCTGCCTGGGCCTGCCATACTGCTGGTGCCTGACGTCAGTCTCTTTGATGCATGTGAAAGGAAATGTGTTTATCCTAAGGAAAAGCAATGGAAGTGTCTCCCAGACCACAGCCAGCTTTAAAATTTCAATATCCCATTTGTTCTTGTACAGAAATCAACTTGAATGAGTGTTAATTTTCCATATTTGTGTTTCTGCAATTTTCAGCCTCTCTCTAGTGGGCACACTGATCTTTGAGATCATGGAAGCAGATAAATGAATCAAGCAATAAATATTTTTTAAGTGGGAGCTATGTGCCAGGCACTGTGCTAAGTACTGGGATACAAAAGGGCCAAAAGACAGTTGCTGCTCTCAAGGAGCTCACAATCTAGCGGGGGAGACAATGTGCAAATAAATACATACAAAGCAAGAATAAATAGGAAATACTTTACAGAGGGAAGGCAAATCAATTAACAGTAGACAGAATACTGGATCTGGAGTCAAGAAGAGCTGAGTTCCAATCTGACCTCAGACACTTACTAGCTTGGGCAAATCATTTAACCCCTGTTTGCTCTCTTCTTTATCTATAGGAAGGAGATAATAATAGCACCTCCTTCTTAGTATTGTTGTGAGGATCAAATGAGATACTATTTGTAGGTACTTTTAAAATCTTAAAGTGCTGTGTGTTATTACTATCACACATTTAGAACTAGAAAGGAACCTAACATTTATTTACTCCTACTTCGTAATTTAAAAAATTAGGAAACTGAGGCACAGAGAGGTAATGTTGGTAATAACCCCACAACAAAAAAAAACAACATATAACTAGTATGGGACCACTAGGGCTTTTTCTCAGGGTGAAACTTTCACAAAGGGCAGGAAATGTAAAGAACTGTGAACATTACCTTATGTTCCTCTAAGGAAGAAGGCAGGGACAGAGATGGGTGGAAAGGAAGGGGTGGGGCGGGGCAGGGAAGGAAAGGATGGCCAGGCAGAGTCAGGATGATTTTTTGTATGGCCACCTTGTCCCTAGAACAGGGAGGGAGTGTGCTTCCCAATAGAGGAAAATACTTCTCTTCCCCTAAGAGATCTCTATCTACTATGGCTGCTTCCCGATACAATTTGCTCTGGGAGAACAGTGAGTTATGGGTAGAAGGCAATCCTTTGTTTCTCATCCCAGAGACTGTGACTTTCTCTTGAAGCTCCGTCCTCTCATCCTGCACAAACTTTCCTACAAATTCCTGTAACCATATTATTAGACCAGCATTTCCCTGACATAGCTTCTTTCCTCTCACCCACAACAGGGAGAAGTTTAAAAAGAAGACAATGCTACCTACCCTCAGGACCTGATGTTCCCAACTTCTCTGGTTCAACTTCCTGAAAACATCCTAGGTACATGGAGTCCTGGCCCTTCAGACTTGGAGGATTTAAGAAGACCACACAAGTTACCATGTCCTTCATCATGTCCTGCTGCTCTGATGATTAGATGCCTTTTCCATAAGGAGATGAGGAGGGTGGCATCCTGAGATGCTGAGTGATACAGTTTCCTTGTAGATCTTGCTGTTACAGCAAAGTGAACCTCCTTTTGTTAACTGTTCAGTGACTTGGGAGTGTTGCATATCATCCCAATATCAAACCTGACCTAATAGCTGGCATTAAAGCCTCCTCTTGTACAGTATTCTGGATGGTGAAAGTGGGGATAGGAGTGAGTTGCTGCTCAACAGTCCCTTGTGGTTGGGATGTGGAGGGAAAGAGGATGGAGGCTCAACTGGTGAGACCAGAACTCTGATCCAACTTAAGGTGAAACCTAGCACTGTCTCAGGGCTGAAAGTGGTCATTCAAAGGGTCAGCTCCCAGAACGTCTCCTTGCTTGGGAAGAAGGATGGGCAAGAGGAGGTCATTCTCTCAAAATGAGAAGGCAGAGTAGGCCTGCAACAGGCCAAGGTGTGGGAAAGTCATCCCCTACTGGAGGGTCATACCTTCCTAGAGACAGTGGGGACAGTCAGTCCTATCACTCTTGACAATCAAGAAGCATTTATTAAATGCCTATTGTCTGAAGCAATCAATTTAAGCATGGGAACTGGGATTGGGAGGGATGGATAAAGAAAGGTAAAAACTGGTCCCTGCTCTCATGGGGCTCACAGTCTAACAAGAGAGACAACTTGCAAACAGCTGTGTACCAACATAAGATAAACTGGGGAGGATCTCAGAGGGAAGACACCAAAATTAAGGAGAACTGGAAAAAGCCTTGTTACAGAAGATGGGACTTTAGCTGAGATTTGAAAACTCAGACTGAGAAAAACTAAGTGACTTGCCTGGGGTCACACAACTAATGAGTGTCAGAGGCAGGATTTGAACTCAGATCTTCCTGACTCCAGGTCCTAATCCTCTATCCCACTGCATCACCTAGCTGCCTCAAAAAGAGGACAAAAGGGGGAAAGAAAAAAAGGAGATGTGAATTAGGTTATATAGTTAGTATAGTTAGCCATCCTGTGAATGGGGAGGAGACCTAGAACAGGGAGGGAGTGTGGTTTCCGATGGAGGAAAATGATTCTCTTCACCTAAGAGATCTCTAGCTACTGTGGCTGCTTCCCGATACAATTTGCTCTGGGAGAACAGTGAGTTATGGGTAGAAGGCAAACCTTTGTTTCTCATCCCAGAGACTGTGACTTTCTCTTGAAGCTCTGTCCTCTTATCCTGCACAAACTTTCCTATAAATTTAGAGGCTTGAAGGGAGTGACAACTTGTTGCCAGATTGCAAATGCAATTGGTCCTAGTCTATCTTCTAGTCCTCAGTCACAAGAACAGAGGAAATGCTCTGGAAGGAAGAATGTCTTCAGAGGGAAGAACAATTTTCAACAATATGGCTGAAAGAGTGCTGGCCTGGGAACCAGGAAGGCTAGGTCCCTTCTATGATCCTAACGCTAGGTCTCTTCTGCCTCTTTTGTGAAATAAAAGGTTTGGACAAGATGGTCTTCAAGTTTCTTTATAGCTCTGACAGTCTATATAAGACTGTAAGATCTGGCCTCCATTTAACTCACTTTAGTCCCAATTTCAGGAAGAGCTAAATGGGCCTAAAATGGTAGCTATTCACAGAGTTGCCATGAGGACCAATTGAGAATATATCCAAAAGAATGTATATAAAGAGCTTTGCAAACTTTAAGATGCTGCATAAACACATTATTATTATTATTCAAGGTCACATTGATGGTAAGTAATGAACTCAGGCTTTGTACTCATGGCTTCTAATTAACTCCAGATGCCACACTGACTGTTATTGCCATGATTTTCTCTTTCAATTACATGTTATACCATCTACTCCCACCCAAGTGAGAAGGGGGAGAGACAATCCTATGCTGTTTGCTGGGTACATGGAGGGAGATGTGACTCACAATTTGTTGAGAGAATGCTAAATACTACACTGTGTGCCCGACTTAAAAGACCTCAAGGGAAGCAGGAGAGAAAGACAGAAAGAGAGACAGAGAATCACAAAGATTCACAGACAGTGACAGAAAGACTGAGAGGAGTGAGAGACAGAGAGAGAAAGAGAGATAAAGAGGAGGAAGAGGAGAAAAGAAAGAGAAGGAGGAGGAGATAAGAACTTTTGAATGGATACTGGGAGCTCTTGGAGCCACATACATGGATAGGAAGCCAGCCCCAACAGGGACCCTTGACTTCTGTTGTGTATAGGACTAGAGGCTGCTAAAAGTATACCTTACCAGGCTGAGATTGTTCTCTCTCCTGGTTTGGGACGAGATTTTCTCTCACCGCTAAAGAGTTCATTTACTGTTACATAGTCTTTGGTATATTCAAATCTCTTGAATTTCTCTAATTTCTGTTTGCTGATTTGCTTGGATAAGTGGGTTCTGCTTGCTATTCAGTATTCATGACCATCTTTTATGTAACCAACATTTGGTGGAAAGGGACTAAAATTGTGAGTGTCAAATAAGATACACCTTCTCCCTTAAGAGTGATCAGAGAAGTGGCTTTCCATTCTAAATTCAGACTCAAACAACTCAACTAGAAATATTGGGGGGGTGGCTGGGAGTATGTACGGCTGACAGATGTGGTTCTAGCCTAATACCCCTCTTGGATACTGGAGGAGAGGTCACCTAGTCTTGGCAGTATGGAACTCTGCCTGGACTTCACCCAACCACGCTAGCAATGCTATCACAGCTTTCCTCTTAATCTATGCAAAGGTGGGACAGATCTCAGATTATATCTATCCATGCCACCTACTGGTCACATTTTTATATTTAGACAAGCCACATTCATACATAAAATATTTTATAAGAGCAAACTCAGAGTTCATTTCTCCAGTGTTCCTCTAAAACAGCACTATTAGGAGGAAAGTAGTGATGAGACAGTAGAAATAGCTAAACACAAAAAAAGTATTTAAATGGTGTGTGAAGAGTGTTTCCCTCTAGAGACCAAATCTCTCCAAATGAGGCAATATTTCCAAAGCCATAGTTAAGCATCTTGTGCTATGAAAGGAAATGGAAAGCACCCAGCAGATCCACTAGTCCATACAAAGTGCACATCTGGGACCCCGATGAACTTTCCTTTAGATAGAAGTCATTGTATTGTGGTCCCATCTTCAATCAACAAGTATTAATCAAATGACTGTATGTGTCAGGAACTCTGCTAGGTCTGGGGATAATTAAAAAAAAAAAAAAGCCATGGTCCTTGTCCTTAAGGAGCTTAATTCTACTTTCTATAATGTATGCATAAGAATGGAGAGGAAAATAATTTAAATAGCAAATGTGAAGAAAGAGAAACATCCAAAAGTAATTGTCTTTTGGGCATACCTGGAAGGGGATACAGAATAAAAGCATTTTCCTTACTTATTTATTAATTCCCCTTAAAGGTTAAGGGTTTGGGAGACAATTCTGGCCTTTGTTCTCTATATTTATTTCTTTTTTTTGGTTAATGATTATTGAGGTTAACAGAAAAAAAATTAAAAGCAATGATGTTTTCCCAGACATCTCCCACCCTTTATTTCTCAGGAAGATGTTTTAGGAGAAATATCTCCTTTCTGACTTCATGTGGTAGATAACAGCTACCAAAATGAATCGACCACAACACAAAAATTACAGAGGTAAAAACCTGGATTTTATTATTGCGCTCAAGCCTAGGTTGAGCTCTCAAACAAAAAAATCAATAAATCTGAATGAGGAACACTAAGGATATACTTGTTGCACTTTTCACACTTTTTCGTTTTGTAGCCCTAACCCAAGAAATCTGGAAAAATGTATGAAGGACCATCTTCCTTCAGCATAGGGGGACTGACTGCCTACCTGCAAATAATTACTTCAAAAAAGAAGAAAGAAATACTTTATTGAAAAGTTGAAGAAAGGCAGAGCCAAGATGGCAGAGGGAAAGCAGTGACTTGCTGGAGCTCACCCCCCAAATCCCTCCAAATACCTATAAAAAATGGCTCTAAACAAACTTTAAAGCAGCAGAACCCACAAAAAGACAGAGTGAAACAAATTTCCAGCCAAAGACAGCCTGGATCAGAAAGGTATATCGCGCAGGGCTGGGAGAGGAGCGTAGTGCGGCATGGGCACACAGGCCACAGTGACCCTGAAGCAGGCCTCAGAGGGCTGAATCCCGGGCAGCTGTGATGGTTTCCAGACTTCTCAACCCCTGAATTCCAAAGACAACTTAGAAGGTCAGTGGGAAAAGTCTGTGACTACGGTGAGAGAAGGAGCTAGGTCTGTTCCCTGAGCTTCTGGCCCATAGACTGAAGGGGAATCAAGTGGCTGATCAGAGGGAGATTGCAGGGATCTCTTTGCCAGTGCTGAGGCAGGAATCTCTTGCTTTGCCTGTGCTTGGATCTGGGTCACAGTTCTGAGGAGCAGTCCTGGGGCGAGGAGGAGTGCTGGCATGGCGAAGCTTCTTGTAACGGTGGAGAGAAAACACCTCGCCCCTCATCATAGCACCTTGGAAGAACTGAAAATTTTCAGGTCCCTAGAAGTATCTCTGAAAACAGCTGTACAAACCCCCGAAACTTGGGACAGTACATTCTCCACATTGGAAGCAGACTTTTACCTTAACAAAGAGTTTAAAACTCAAGTAATTGGCCAGGATCATGAGTAAGTGGTGCAAAAAGAGTCAGACTATATTATCTTTCTTTGGTGACAAAGAAGATCAAAACATACAACCAGAAGAAGAAAACAAAGCCAAAGCTCCTACATCCAAAACTTCCAAGAAAAATATGAATCAGTCCCAGGCCTTGGAAGAGCTCAAAAGGGATTTTGAGAAGTAGAGGAAAAACTGAGAGTTTTGCAAGAAAATCATGAAAAACAAGTCAACAGCTTGCTAAAGGAGACCCCAAAAAATACTGAAGAAAATAACACCTTAAAAAATAGCCTAACTCAAATGGCAAAAGAGGTCCAAAAAGGCAATGAGGAGAAGAATGCCCTAAAAAACAAAATTGGCCAAATGGAAAACAAAGTCCAAAAGCTTACTGAAGAAAATACTTCCTTAAAAATTAGAATAGAGCAATTGGAAGCTAATGACTTTATGAGAAATCAAGGCACTGTAAAACAAATCCAAAAGAATGAAAAAATAGAAAACAATGTGAAATATCTCATTGGAAAAACAACTGACCTGGAAAATAGATCCAGGAGAATTTAAAAATTATTGGACTATCTGAAAGCCATGATCAAAAAAATAGCTTAGGCATCATCTTTCAAGAAATTATTCAGGAAAACTGCCCTGATATTTTAGAACCAGAGGGCAAAATAGAAATTGAAAGAATCCACCAATCTCCTTCTGAAAGAGATCCCCAAAGGAAAACTCCTAGGAATATTGTAGCCAAATTCCAGAGTTTCCAGGTCAAGGAGAAAATATTACAAGCAGCCAGAAAGAAACAATTCAAGTACTGTGGAAACACAATCAGGATAACACAAGATTTAGCTGCTTCTACATTAAGAGACCACAGGGCATGGAATATAACATTCCAGAGGGCAAAGGAGATAGGATTATAACCAAGAATCACCTACCCAGCAAAACTGAGTATGATCCTGCAGGGGAAAAAATGGTCATTCAGTGAAATAGAGGACTTTCAGGCATTCTTGATGGAAAGACCAGAGTTGAATAGAAAATTTGATTTTCAAATACAAGACTCAAGTGGAACATGAAGAGGTAAACAGGAAAGAAAAAATCATAAGAGACTTATTACGGTTGAACTGTTTACACTCCTGCATGGAAAGATGATATTTGTAACTCATGAGACCTTTGTCAGTATTAGGGTAGTTGGAGGAGAAAAAATTATATGTACGTATGTATAGATATAGATAGATAGATAGATAGATAGATAGATAGATAGATAGATAGATAGATAGATAGA
>NW_020940355.1:23251121-23257926 GCF_900497805.2 Vombatus ursinus
AGATAGATAGATAGATAGATAGATAGATAGATAGATAGATAGATAGAGGGCACAGGGTGAGTTGAAGATGAAGGGGTCATATCTGGAGAATAAAATTAAGGGGTGAGAGAGGATTATACTAGGAGAAGGAGAAAGGGAGAGGTAGAACAGGGTAAATTATCTCACAAAAAAAAACAGACAAGAAAAGGCTTTTACAGTGGAGGGGAAATGGGGGAAGGGAAGAGGGTGAGTGAATCTTATTCTCATAGAATTTGACTTAAGGAGGGAATAACATACACACTCAATTGGGTATGGAAATCTGTCTTACCCTACAGGAGAATAGGGGGAGGGAAGGGGACAAGAGAGTTGGGGAATGATAGAGAGGAGGGCAGATTGTGAAAGGGAGTAATCAGAAGCAAATACTTCAGAGGAGGGACAGGGTCAAAAGAAAGAATAGAATAAATGGGGGGGGGATAGGATTAAGGGAAATAGAGCTAGTTTTTCACAGCATGTCTACTATGGAAGTGTTTTGCATAACTGTACATATATAACCTATATTGAGTTGCTTGCCTTATCAATGAGGGTGGGTGGGGAGGGAGGAAGGGAGAAAATTTGGAACCCAAAGTTTTAAAAACACATGTTTAAAAAAAATGTTTTCACATGCAACTGGGAAATAAGAAATACAGGAAATGGGGTACAGAAATCCATCCCGCCCTACAGGAAAATTGAAAGGGAAGGGGATAAGAGAAGGGGGGGAGAGATAAAAGGGAAGGCAGACAAGGGGAAGGGGTACTCAGAATGCATGCCGTCTTGGGGTAGGGGTAGGGGCGCGATGGGTGAAAATTTGGAACTCTAAATCTTGCAGAAGTAAATGTTGAAAACAAAAAAATAAATTAAAAAAAATTACCATGAAATCCAAGGGAGAGGTTGATGAAACTTTATTCACTGCTGTTATAAGACACTGAGACTGGCAAGGTCTTGATATCACCTCCACACTCCACCTCCTTCCCAGCTGGTAGATGGCATTAGAGATGGTAAACGATGGACCACTTTAAAATAATTCATCAGCCATGACTGCTTTGTCTGCCATTTGAGATCCTTAAGAGTCTTGGAATGTGGGATCATGGCAGAGGCACGTTGATTGTATAATGTTGAGGCTACAATTGATGATGGGATTAGCAGCCTTAATGTCTCTAGCCAGCTGATCAATTATGGCAAGTCATCCTTCAAGCTTGAAAACTGTGAGTGGCACAATCTTGGGATCTTGTTGTCATCATCTTCACTGTCTTGAAAACCTTCCTGAGCTATTGCATCTAACTCCTCATTCTTTAGCTCCTGGAGTTGCTACTGCAGGATGTCAGAGACATCTTCTCTCATATCCTCAAACCCTTCACCTCTGAGGGTATGAGTGAGACACATGATTGCTGCAACATTCTGCCTCACTGCTTCATCAATACCTTTAAAGCCTTCAAAATCTCAGATACAAGGAAGACACACTTTTTCCAGCAGTTATTCAAGGTAATCTATGAAACATTTTCCCAGGTTAAGTTTATGTATTCAAGCACTTGAAGCACAATGAGAGATTTCCAGAAATCTATCATGGTGGTTGCTGGGTTCACTTGCAAGTAGTCACAGGTAAGGTGGTACATTTTCTTGTTATAATGGGACTAGGAGGCTTTTGCAATTCTTTAATTTATGGGCTGAATTAAAGATGTGGTGTTGCATGGCATAATAAACAAGTTCTATGTTTTTGTAGGCATTTTTCAGCTGCTCACAAATATGAACTGGAATAATGTTGAGTATTAAAAGAAACTTGAATCTAAAAAAAAAAAACAAAAAACAAAAAAAAAGAAAAGTTGAAGAAAGCAAAAGAGAATTTACAAAAGAGCTGTTGGAGAGGAAAAATCCCAGTGTTCAACCTCCTTTCCAAGATCTATAGGCAGGTTCCTGCTCTGATGTACCTGGCAAATACTGCTTCCTGAAGATCCCCAATAGTTCCAGCAATGTCAGATGTTTTTTCCTTTACTACTCTTGCCACAGCTCCATAGAACTTCTAATATTAACGCTGTTCTCAGGCATGGCACAACCCTCTGCTGGAGTAAATTTCTTTGCTATTGAATACAGTCTTTGCCACTACAGAGGGAAAAGCTTTATGCCATTAAGAGAATTGGTCAAGGAGTGCTCAGCATAGAGAAGAGGACATGATCCGCTGCCTTCAAGCATTTAAAGGGCAATCATTTGATAGAGGAATTAAATTTATTCTGCTTGATCCAATGGGGCAGAAGTACAAGCTAATTCTAGGGTGACAGTTTCAAAAAGTTAGATTTAGGCTATATATAAACGCTGAGATACCAGCTAGAATGCTAAATAGAGATAAGCAATTTTGTGCTGGCAGGTATGTATAATAGAGAGAGGAATTTAGAACCAAATATCTAAGGTAGAGGTTCTTTTGTTCTTGTCTCAGATTAATTCTAGTGGTGGTCGGGAATTTTGACAGGGGTCAAAGTGAGCCTCGTGCTCTAGCATCCACTCAGCTCCTTTGAGGGTTTTGTTGGGTAGAGTCAAAATGCCTTGATGCAGGGCACAAACTAACAAAGATGTGACAGATGTTAAAAGGAATTCCCTAATCTTAAATCAGATAATTGACTAGAGGAGAGGTCTTTAAGTAGAAGTGTGAAAAGAGCACTCAGAAGAACTGACAACCCAAGAAGGTTCCACTAGCCTTTCCTAGTTTGATGTTATTGTCAAAGTCTCTATTCTCTTAGGGTGATGTGAACTAAAATAACTTAACCCTCTACTATAGGTACAAGGCTTGCCAGCAACTGCAATCTCAGAAGATAGCACCAGAAAACAGTACAGTTATCCCTTCCACGTTGTGATTTTCCCCATGGCCATTTCAATATATTGCAGCTTGGCATAAGAAATTAAATGAGAATTTGGGGGGAGTTTTGCGAAAGCCACAGACAACATGCAAAGGTCAGCAGATGACACAGAAAAGATTTAGAAACTCAGAAATGCATAAAATATATGGATAGTATTGCATAACATAACCTATGACCAAATACTTAACTCAAATTTTATAATAAGGTATTGTAAATACCCCATAAAAGAAAAAGAATTCAGACTTGTTCTCTGGTACAAAGTGAGGAACAAAAATTTTACGTGAATTTTCCAGATTGTGGGGGTGCTGTGCCTCTAATCCCCATGATTGGAAGAGATAACCGTAGATAATTCAGACGTGTAGTAGCTTCAGCTGACTAGCTGTGATCAGCACATGCTAGTAGAAAGCAGCGCAGCAAACACCAAAGCCAGCTTAAAGGTCTAGAACCCACCGCTTGATGCCCCATGAAAAGCAGAGACACGTCACCAAGCAGAAATACAAGGGTTAACAAGCAGCATTAGTGAGACACCCTGCAGGAAGTGAAGCATTATTACCCAATGCAGCAGTAAGACCCAGTGGGATCACACTGGCAGCTCTGTAGCATTGTTGTGAGTTTTCCTGGCTGTATGTTTGCCCTCCATAGGTTAGTTCTGGCCACATGTGTTTCCTGAGTGTATGCCCTTGATGCACATTTCCTTTGCCATGTATGCTTTCTGTATGTATACCCACTCTCTTGCTGGTTATGTTGTAATTTGTAGGATAACGTGCCCCCATGGGTGTTTCCTTGTCATTTAGCTTTCTAGGCTGTTTGATTAGATATCTTTCTTTTGAATTGTGTCTTCTCTTGCTGGCTTAGGAAAAACAGACATTAGTGGACGCCTTTGAACTGTGCTGTTGTTGTCGGGGGAGAGGAGGACGGGATCCCGAACCACAAAATGACTCACGTCAGAAGCACCTTTATAGAGGCTCATGAACAGGGACCCCAGGCAATACATAAGGTAAAAAACTTCCCAACCTTCAAACATCGGGTTGTATTAAGTAATTGGAGGTCTTTAAAGAGAGGATGTATGACCGCTTGTAAAAAATATTGTGGAAGGGATTCTTGGCAACACATGGGTTTTTCTAGTGTGTTTCCATGGAAAGGGCTCTGAATTTGGAGTCAAAGCACTTGGGTTCAAAACCTTGGTCTGCCACTTATTACCTGGGTGACTTTGGGCAAGTCACAGCTCCCTTGGCCTCATTTTATTTATCTGGAAGATAAACGGATTTGACTCCCTTCTAACTCTAAATCTATGACTCAACGTCAATGGGATCTCTTCCAACTCACAGATTCTGTGATCTATGGTATCATCTATTATTTCCTAATATTTTAAGGAAATTGTAATTTTATTTTTCATCCCACTGGCTCCAGGCTTAACAATTGCTGTGAAAATATGAAGCATGTCATAAAAGTTAGGAAACAAAGAGTTTGTAGTTGCTTAATAATTTAAATTTGTCAGGTAATTATCAGTTGGTGGCTTGCTGTTCAGTCAACTAAGGGCTACATCACAAAAGTCATTCATTTGTTATGGTGACTACAAAGACAAATAATACATGGCTCCTGCCTTCAAGGAGCTTCTAATTAAGTAATAACAGTAACCTGAAATTTTACTCAGAGGTGTATGTCTTTAGCAGTGGGTCTCAAACTTTTTGGCCTGCTACCTAGGATTTGTCACTTAAGACAACAAATTACTTCTAAAGACAATACTTTTGAACCCAGTTTACATATAGTTCCCATACCCTGGCACATCATGCTACAGTAATGTCACCCTGGTTAGCCTAGAGTGTTTGGCACTCTACTGCCTAGGTGTGATTCCGGATTGGTAAAGAGAATATACTGCATGACAGCTAAAATTGGCTTGAGAGATTTGGAAAAGAGAGATATCATTATTCCTACTTCAAGAAAGAACAGACAGTTCAAGACTCTCTTCTAGGAGAAACCCATGGAGAGAAAAGAGACATTGGAAGGCAAAGATGAAAGTGAAAGCCAGCTCCTTCACAGGTCTCTGATTTCCAGCTTGGCTCCCTGGAGGCTTTGGGGAATTTTCTCTTGGGTGAGATTGGGTCTTCATTTTATTGGTTGAGTTGATATATCTTGATCCCAATGGGAGAACTCATTCACTGCATATTTCCTGGCATATCCTAATTTGTATAACTTCTCTGATATCTGTTTGCTATCTACTTGGATAAATAGGCTAACTCACCATTCACTATTTGTAATGGCCTTTTGTGTAACTAGTATTAGATGAGATGGAGTCAAACTTATGGATCTAAGTTTGGAAAATCCTTTCCCCTTTCAGGGATAGAAACCAGAAAAGTGATTTGAACCTAAAAAAAAAAAGACAATAAAAGAAAATCATTCCCCCTGAACAGCAATATTTAGGCAAACAGATAAATATAATTCCAGTCTCATACTCTTCTCTCTCAGAGGAGAACCGCACGAACAGCTTCATGGTCCCTTCTTGATCTCCTCCAGGAAAGGAATCAAAGTTTCTCTTAGACAAGGGTAGGCAAAATTCCTGAGATTCCCATTTAGACAACCCAAAGATGCTACAATGGGCAGTTAAGTCTGAAGTCAAGGAGATTAATCTTCCTGAGTTCAAATCTGGCCTCAGACACTTACTAGCTGTGTGACTCTGGGAAAGTCACCTAACTCTGTTTACCTCAGTTTTCTCATCTGTAAAATGAGCTGAAGAAGGAAATGGCAAATCACTCCAGTATCTTTGCTAAGAAAATCAAATGGGGTTATGAAAAGTCAGATGTGACTGAAAAAATGATTGAACAACACACCGCACAATGGAATGGATACAAGGAGGAGAAGAATAAGGTATGAGAGACATAAAAGTCAGATATTATATCATTCAATTAAGTTTTCTCTGTTGTACATGGCTGCTGCTGCTTGGTCTGTTGAGTTAGGAAGAAGATTCACTATGATTTTATTGCTATTTAAAAAAAAAAATACTGCTTTGGACCAATTGCTTGCATTAAATAGCCTCATTCTTCCTCCCCCTCCATGGTGTTTCCTAGAGTAGACCATGCTTTCATGGGGACTGTCCCAGTCTCCCAAAGTTGGGCTCTTTTATCCTCAGACTTAGCTTTGATTTCTACCTTTCTTGCTTCTGTTAACTCACTTAGATCCAATTTTGGATCATGCACTTCCTCTCCCTACCCTGAGGAGTGGTACAGGGTACTGGAACTCAACATATACAGTAGAATCATAACTCTGGATATGGAAGGGATCTCAGAAGCCATTTAATCCAACTCCCTAATTTTTCAGATGAGGAAGCTGAGGCCAAGGAACTCACATGTTTTGACTCCAAAGTCAGGGTTCCTTCCATTGTACCATGCTACCTCCCGTACATCTCCCCTCAACCTGTTTCCTCTTTCCTTGTGCTTGTGGGAAGCTTCTTTTATATCAGTACCAAGCTGAGAGAGTGGGTTTGCAACAGCCCTGATTTCTCCAAGCCAGCAGCAGTGACAGTTGCATTCCAGTAATTGCCCAGGACCCTCAGGTAGTTTAGCCTAATACTAAAGTCACCAGAGTCACCCTTTCTGGCTTTTTTTCTCTCCTTCTGCTCTTGGGGGAATCTCATTTAGACACTAGCACATCTTTTATTTTTTTAAAACCAGTCTGCAAGCCACCGTGAGGAGATATTACGGTTCATCTGTCCTGGGAAGGTGACCTTTTGAGAACTACCAGTCTACAAACCACAACCTAAACTTTGATAGGGCCAAAATACACAGAGGACACAATGGATGAATGTAACAACTCCACTAGTCAAAAATCTCTTCCATAACATGAATTACTGCTTGCTCCTTGAATTGCTGAGGCATCTTTTCAGCCCTGGAATGTAACAGACTGATTATTTACAGTATAACAAAAAGAGAAGTGTAAGAGTTGGCAGG